>NW_007726918.1:135632-141338 GCF_000696425.1 Galeopterus variegatus
ACCAAGGGTTTCAGTGGGTCAGCTGGCTTTTTGGATGGCTCTGTCTTTAGCCTTATTCTGTTGATGGCAGAGCCTTGGTAGAGTGGGGCCACAGCAAGGATGTCTAAAGCCATCGTGTGAGCAGCCTTTGTCGCCTTTGTATGCCCCGGGAGATTGAGACTTTGGTAGACTATACTGGTCTTGCACTTTTACTGTCTCTGGCAACCCTGAGAAAGGAAGGAATAGATATTAGTACAGCCATGCTGACATCTGCATGGCTAGTGTGGCCACAGCAGCCACAACTATTGAAACAGTTCATTTCAGGTGCTCTCCCGCATTTACACTGAACCTTTATGTGAAAGCAAATTTTAGCTCTGTGAAGGTATTAATGCCATGAGGGTAGGAGGGCCATGTGTGGAGGTGAGTCTCAGGCACATATGCCAGGCAGAGACCAGCCAGAAAAAGAGGCACCGTTCTATGATCTAAATGCAGGGAACTGGTTACACAGGGGATGAAAGAGTGGAGAGGACAGCCAGGGGAAGGTGAAGCCATGAAGCAATTGCCCATGGCAGGAAGCCACTATATAAGGAGGACATGGTGAACTTGGGGCCCAGGGTTTCTGGACTGGCTGCCACATATGACAGCAAAGTCACTAATTCCACCTTGTAGATGGCCTCATCTAGTACAGCCATGATCCTCTTAGCCTCAATGGTGGTGAGCTTGGCCATAGAGGGAACCAAGGGTTTCAGTGGGTCAGCTGGCTTTTTGGATGGCTCTGTCTTTAGCCTTATTCTGTTGATGGCAGAGCCTTGGTAGAGTGGGGCCACAGCAAGGATGTCTAAAGCCATCGTGTGAGCAGCCTTTGTCGCCTTTGTATGCCCCAGGAGATTGAGACTTTGGTAGACTATACTGGTCTTGCACTTTTACTGTCTCTGGCAACCCTGAGAAAGGAAGGAATAGATATTAGTAGAGCCATGCTGACATCTGCATGGCTAGTGTGGCCACAGCAGCCACAACTATTGAAACAGTTCATTTCAGGTGCTCTCCCGCATTTACACTGAACCTTTATGTGAAAGCAAATTTTAGCTCTGTGAAGGTATTAATGCCATGAGGGTAGGAGGGCCATGTGTGGAGGGAGTCTCAGGCACATATGTCAGGCAGAGACCAGCCAGAAAAAGAGGCACCGTTCTAAGGATCTAAATGCAGGGAACTGGTTACACAGGGGATGAAAGAGTGGAGAGGACAGCCAGGGGAAGGTGAAGCCATGAAGCAATTGCCAGTGGCTGGAAGCCACTATATAAGGAGGACATGGTGAGCTTGGGGCCCAGGGTCACCTTGGGGAAGCTTGAAACACAACCATTAGCTGCCAGAGGAGTTAGAGCCACTGCCAGAAATGCAGCCCAAAGCAAAGTGTGGGGAGAAATACCCTAGTTTCTCCCTTCTTTCCACCCTCCTATCTAATGCCAGTGTCTCCCCTTGGCCAAACCCAGTGGGAAAGCAGCTAACAAGGGGGCCTGGGCAATGCAGCCTGTGGGGATCAGCAGCTGAGACACAGAGTAGGACCAGGACAGCTAACAGTGAAGCTAAGAGCAAACGGGACCAGGACCAGCATGTTCTCCCCTTGGCCAAACCCAGTGGGAAAGCAGCTAACAAGGGGGCCTGGGCAATGCAGCCTGCGGGGATCAGCAGCTGAGACACAGAGCAGGACCAGGACAGCTAACAGTGAAGCTAAGAGCAAACGGGACCAGGACCAGCATGTTTCCACTGATTTTTAAGTATTGATTTAATAACTCGGATGGGGGGAGCTATTGAACAATGACTTTGAAATACAATTTAAAGAAACTGTTTCAAAATAAAAAATAAAAATAAGCTGTTTCACTAAATGCAATGTTGTATCCTGGATTGTTTCCTGGATGGAAAAAGGACATTAGTGGAACAACTGGAGAAATCCAAATAAAGTCTATAGCTTAATTTCTTAGCCTGACAAACATACCCTGCTTATATAAGATGTTAACATTAGGGGGAGCTGAATGAAGGGCATACAGGAACTCTCTGTACTACCTTTGCAACTTTTCTTTAAATCTACAATTATTACAAAATAAAAACTTATTTAAAAGACTGTTTCAGAAAAGTCCACAGCAGCAATCAGAAATCGATCATTTCTGTTGCCTCCATAACCCAATTGCTAAGAGTACTCACTTTGCAGCAGCCCCACTCTGGTTCAAGTCCTTGCTAGGGAACCCCGGGCTGGTTATTTAGTCTCCCTGACCCTAGGTTTCCTCAGCCAGAAAATAGGAATCCTCAGGATCCATGGAAAGCTTCTATTGCAGGGCCTGGACACTGTGAGTGTACAATAAATAACTAACATTATTAGTCCAGGAAAACTGAAATCCTAAGTCCAGGACTTCAGTGATTTCCAATGCACCTATTGAATGCCTACTGCCCAGGGTACTGCACCTCCCAAATACCATGTCTAACACGGACCCCATCACGTGCCCACCCTCACTCTGCTCCTTCTTCGTCTCTTGCCCCTTATCCTGTTAACTTGTTCTCCAGGTTAAGTATCACCGTCTGATGTCTCTATATAGACTTGTTTATTTGTTTATTGCCTGTCTTTCCCCCTCTCTTAAAAAGTAAGCAGCAATGAAAGCAGTAGCTGTGCTTTCTCCCCAGCACTGAAAAAGCTGACCATCATTTGGCGAGAGATCTGCTGCTACCACTGCTGGGTTACCTGTGCCCGTTTTGCTTTCATACTCTGTCTGTGGATATGAGAAATGTTCTGAAGAAAGAATTATTAGAACTCAACGAGTGAAAGACAGTTTTGAGTTTGAGTCACTGGGAGAGAATGGTAGGGCCCTTGAGAAACTAGGGAAATTGGGAGACAAGTCTGGAAGGGAGGACAAAGAGCTCAGTTTTAAACTCATTGAGTTCTAGCTGCCATAACTGCAGTGGACAGTGGGTGTGATGTCTTGGCCTTCCTGTGATCCATTTCCTCTTTGTCAGGTGAGAGCACTCCAGTTTTCCTTCGAGGAACTCATCCTCTCTCCCACTGTGTGCAGTCTTGATGGTCCTGTCAATTAAAGAGCCCTGCCCTCTCTCTCCTGGGAGTGTGAATTCTGAAGAGAGCGACACATGGATGGGAAATGGTGGATTCCTAAACATCCTGCTACCGAAGTCCCCAGAGCATCCTTGGTTGTTGTCCTTTCTAAGGCCTGGTTCTTTAGCTTTGCATTCACCGTTTGGCTTAGCCAGGATCAGTTTCTGTTGCTTGCAATCAAAGAACCCTGGCTGATAAAATATTGTATACAACAGATAGCACAAGATCAGAGGGCCTCCTGGGAGACCTAGGGGATGGAGATACAAATATGAGGGAGAAGGAAGGGATATGTACTTAAAGCCGCAAAAGATGTCTTCAGTTCATCAAACCAAAGAGTAAACGGAGAGAAGGGGAGGGAGTCAAGGAAACACCTCAAGCGACTAAGAACAAGGAAGAAAGGCCGGCCAGTTGAGGGGCTGAGGATGCTTAGTTCCTTGGCGAGGCAAAATAGATCCCAACTCAGAAGCCTCTTTGGGAGATGATGGCTGAGCCCAAGGAGAGCATTATCTTATCTTATGTCACTTTGATTAACATCCACTTCCTGCTCACCAATCTCTTGACTTTCTTTGAGGCTTCTGCTGAAAATAAAGTTTTAGGGCCAGTCACGGAGCTTCCTCGGCCTCTGTGAGCATGAAGGATCTTTGCCCCATGGCCACAGGATGAATGTGAACAAGGTATTTAATGAACATACTTCTCCCCATTGTCCCCCAGAGCACTCAGGCATAAATCAAAACACCCAAATTCTTCGGAGATTGCGGCTAGAAATGCAACGTGATATGAAATGTTTCCAATTTGCTTTCAGCCAAATTACTTCTTTTGCTTTAAAGGGCAAACTTGTTTTCTTTGATTATGATGACGCCCATCAGTTCTTGACAGCTCATTTGGGTGAACAAGAAAAAGCCGGTGGAACTAGGATTGGGGGGGGGTGGGGCGGGGAAATGCATCTGACTCTGATCATCAGTTCTTGACAGCTCATTTGGGTGAACAAGAAAAAGCCGGTGGAACTAGGATTGGGGGCGGGGGAAATGCATCTGACTCTGACGACAAAAATCATTGGAGAATCTCTTTTCCTTGAATTCTAATATGATCATTTCATGTCCTTTTTAATGCCACCAACCTTAATATTTAAATCATTTCCAACTTAAGCCTCTCCTTTTAAAATTCCTGCCCTGAGAGTGAAGCAGAATTGTTAATGGATGGGGAACTTTAATTGGATCTTCCCTTTATTTGTCATTAATTCTGCTGATGAAATTTATAAATGGAAATATATCTTTATCATGCAAATTATACCTCATCTTCATTCAAATAGGCTTGTTGGATATTTTATTACTTTTGCTCTCAGAACATTTTGGGAAAAAAAAATATTTGAGTTAAATTATATATATTTTTTCCCCTGGAGAGAAAAAGGTGAGAAAAACCCAACACCTACAACTACCGTACAAATCCAATACTGGTACATGGAGAAGACAGAGGGTGTTAAAAAAAAAAAAAAAAAAAAAAAACCCAAAAAACAGGACATATCAGGGTGGATCTCCTTTTTTGGTGTTATTAGTACCACGCTCTAACCAACTGAGCTGACCAGCCAGCCCTCATTTTAAGAAATGCCATTTTAATACTAACTCACTCCTGAGAATTTACTATATGCCAGACACTGTTCTAAATGCTTTATACAAATTAACTCCTTTAATCCTCACAACAACCCTATGAGTAGATGCTATTATTACCTCCATTTTATAGGTGAGGAAAGGAGGCAGAGAGAGAGGTTAGATGATTGTTGTTAGTTAACAGTTAGTAAGTGACAGAGCGGGGATTTCAGCCTAAACAATCTGTCTTAGGAGCCTGCACCCCATAATAACTATTTTGTCCAGTGTCTCGATTTTAAGATTGACTTTTATGGTGGACATAGCAGAGTGATTCTTTGCTGGTCCAGTTTCAATGAATCTTTTCAAGTAGAGACCTAGAGAAGAGATGTATTCAAGAGTTGGTTCCTATAGCTTTCAATCTATTTAACAACTACAAATAGAAATACATATTCATATTCAGATATATTTATATTTTTGTTGTAAGTATATATACATATATGTATATAATTAACAATTAATATATGCATGTGTATGTCTTTCACAGTTGAGCTGTATTTTATACAAACACACAAACACATACACACACAATACATATACATATACCATGGCCTCAGCTGAAATGCTGGGAGAGAATGAGGAAGTCAGGAACATTTCTGGCACTATGATGGGGTACAAGAGTCATCATCAGCCTCAGTATCTCGAGATTACAGAGTGGAGGAGGTTCACAGGAAGGAGAAAGATTGCAAAAATCTGGCAAGGACATATGGAAATGGTAGGAACTAGAGATTTTGTTCGCTTAATACTGGGTAGGAAGATAAAGCAAGAAGGTCTTTAAAAATAATATAGAAGGGCCAGCCCGTGGCTCACTCGGGAGAGTGTGGTGTTGATAACACCAAGGCCACGGGTTCGGATCCCATATAGGGATGGACAGTTAGCTCACTGGGTGAGCGTGGTGCTGACAACACCAAGTCAAGGGTTAAGATCCCCTTACCGGTCATCTTTAAAAAAAAAAAAAAAAAAAAATTATATATATATATATATATATAT
>NW_007726918.1:142307-155540 GCF_000696425.1 Galeopterus variegatus
TGTAGATGGCCTCATCCAATACAGCCATGATCCTCTTAGCCTCAATGGTGGTGAGCTTGGCCATAGAGGGAACCAAGGGTTTCAGTGGGTCAGCTGGCTTTTTGGATGGCTCTGTCTTTAGCCTTATTCTGTTGATGGCAGAGCCTTGGTAGAGTGGGGCCACAGCAAGGATGTCTAAAGCCATCGTGTGAGCAGCCTTTGTCGCCTTTGTATGCCCCAGGAGATTGAGACTTTGGTAGACTATACTGGTCTTGCACTTTTACTGTCTCTGGCAACCCTGAGAAAGGAAGGAATAGATATTAGTAGAGCCATGCTGACATCTGCATGGCTAGTGTGGCCACAGCAGCCACAGCTATTGAAACAGTTCATTTCAGGTGCTCTCCCGCATTTACACTGAACCTTTATGTGAAAGCAAATTTTAGCTCTGTGAAGGTATTAATGCCATGAGGGTAGGAGGGCCATGTGTGGAGGGAGTCTCAGGCACATATGTCAGGCAGAGACCAGCCAGAAAAAGAGGCACCGTTCTAAGGATCTAAATGCAGGGAACTGGTTACACAGGGGATGAAAGAGTGGAGAGGACAGCCAGGGGAAGGTGAAGCCATGAAGCAATTGCCCATGGCAGGAAGCCACTATATAAGGAGGACATGGTGAACTTGGGGCCCAGGGTTACCTTGGGGAAGCTTGAAACACAACCATTAGCTGCCAGAGGAGTTAGAGCCACTGCCAGAAATGCAGCCCAAAGCAAAGTGTGGGGAGAAATACCCTGGTTTCTCCCTTCTTTCCACCCTCCTATCTAATGCCAGTGTCTCCCCTTGGCCAAACCCAGTGGGAAAGCAGCTAACAAGGGGGCCTGGGCAATGCAGCCTGTGGGGATCAGCAGCTGAGACACAGAGTAGGACCAGGACAGCTAACAGTGAAGCTAAGAGCAAACGGGACCAGGACCAGCATGTTTCCACTGATTTTTAAGTATTGATTTAATAACTCGGATGGGGGGAGCTATTGAACAATGACTTTGAAATACAATTTAAAGAAACTGTTTCAAAATAAAAAATAAAAATAAGCTGTTTCACTAAATGCAATGTTGTATCCTGGATTGTTTCCTGGATGGAAAAAGGACATTAGTGGAACAACTGGAGAAATCCAAATAAAGTCTATAGCTTAATTTCTTAGCCTGACAAACATACCCTGCTTATATAAGATGTTAACATTAGGGGGAGCTGAATGAAGGGCATACAGGAACTCTCTGTACTACCTTTGCAACTTTTCTTTAAATCTACAATTATTACAAAATAAAAACTTATTTAAAAGACTGTTTCAGAAAAGTCCACAGCAGCAATCAGAAATCGATCATTTCTGTTGCCTCCATAACCCAATTGCTAAGAGTACTCACTTTGCAGCAGCCCCACTCTGGTTCAAGTCCTTGCTAGGGAACCCCGGGCTGGTTATTTAGTCTCCCTGACCCTAGGTTTCCTCAGCCAGAAAATAGGAATCCTCAGGATCCATGGAAAGCTTCTATTGCAGGGCCTGGACACTGTGAGTGTACAATAAATAACTAACATTATTAGTCCAGGAAAACTGAAATCCTAAGTCCAGGACTTCAGTGATTTCCAATGCACCTATTGAATGCCTACTGCCCAGGGTACTGCACCTCCCAAATACCATGTCTAACACGGACCCCATCACGTGCCCACCCTCACTCTGCTCCTTCTTCATCTCTTGCCCCTTATCCTGTTTACTTGTTCTCCAGGTTAAGTATCACCGTCTGATGTCTCTATATAGACTTGTTTATTTGTTTATTGCCTGTCTTTCCCCCTCTCTTAAAAAGTAAGCAGCAATGAAAGCAGTAGCTGTGCTTTCTCCCCAGCACTGAAAAAGCTGACCATCATTTGGCGAGAGATCTGCTGCTACCACTGCTGGGTTACCTGTGCCCGTTTTGCTTTCATACTCTGTCTGTGGATATGAGAAATGTTCTGAAGAAAGAATTATTAGAACTCAACGAGTGAAAGACAGTTTTGAGTTTGAGTCACTGGGAGAGAATGGTAGGGCCCTTGAGAAACTAGGGAAATTGGGAGACAAGTCTGGAAGGGAGGACAAAGAGCTCAGTTTTAAACTCATTGAGTTCTAGCTGCCATAACTGCAGTGGACAGTGGGTGTGATGTCTTGGCCTTCCTGTGATCCATTTCCTCTTTGTCAGGTGAGAGCACTCCAGTTTTCCTTCGAGGAACTCATCCTCTCTCCCACTGTGTGCAGTCTTGATGGTCCTGTCAATTAAAGAGCCCTGCCCTCTCTCTCCTGGGAGTGTGAATTCTGAAGAGAGCGACACATGGATGGGAAATGGTGGATTCCTAAACATCCTGCTACCGAAGTCCCCAGAGCATCCTTGGTTGTTGTCCTTTCTAAGGCCTGGTTCTTTAGCTTTGCATTCACCGTTTGGCTTAGCCAGGATCAGTTTCTGTTGCTTGCAATCAAAGAACCCTGGCTGATAAAATATTGTATACAACAGATAGCACAAGATCAGAGGGCCTCCTGGGAGACCTAGGGGATGGAGATACAAATATGAGGGAGAAGGAAGGGATATGTACTTAAAGCCGCAAAAGATGTCTTCAGTTCATCAAACCAAAGAGTAAACGGAGAGAAGGGGAGGGAGTCAAGGAAACACCTCAAGTGACTAAGAACAAGGAAGAAAGGCCGGCCAGTTGAGGTGCTGAGGATGCTTAGTTCCTTGGCGAGGCAAAATAGATCCCAACTCAGAAGCCTCTTTGGGAGATGATGGCTGAGCCCAAGGAGAGCATTATCTTATCTTATGTCACTTTGATTAACATCCACTTCCTGCTCACCAATCTCTTGACTTTCTTTGAGGCTTCTGCTGAAAATAAAGTTTTAGGGCCAGTCACGGAGCTTCCTCGGCCTCTGTGAGCATGAAGGATCTTTGCCCCATGGCCACAGGATGAATGTGAACAAGGTATTTAATGAACATACTTCTCCCCATTGTCCCCCAGAGCACTCAGGCATAAATCAAAACACCCAAATTCTTCGGAGATTGCGGCTAGAAATGCAACGTGATATGAAATGTTTCCAATTTGCTTTCAGCCAAATTACTTCTTTTGCTTTAAAGGGCAAACTTGTTTTCTTTGATTATGATGACGCCCATCAGTTCTTGACAGCTCATTTGGGTGAACAAGAAAAAGCCGGTGGAACTAGGATTGGGGGCGGGGGAAATGCATCTGACTCTGACGACAAAAATCATTGGAGAATCTCTTTTCCTTGAATTCTAATATGATCATTTCATGTCCTTTTTAATGCCACCAACCTTAATATTTAAATCATTTCCAACTTAAGCCTCTCCTTTTAAAATTCCTGCCCTGAGAGTGAAGCAGAATTGTTAATGGATGGGGAACTTTAATTGGATCTTCCCTTTATTTGTCATTAATTCTGCTGATGAAATTTATAAATGGAAATATATCTTTATCATGCAAATTATACCTCATCTTCATTCAAATAGGCTTGTTGGATATTTTATTACTTTTGCTCTCAGAACATTTTGGGAAAAAAAAATATTTGAGTTAAATTATATATATTTTTTCCCCTGGAGAGAAAAAGGTGAGAAAAACCCAACACCTACAACTACCGTACAAATCCAATACTGGTACATGGAGAAGACAGAGGGTGTTAAAAAAAAAAAAAAAAAAAACCCAAAAAACAGGACATATCAGGGTGGATCTCCTTTTTTGGTGTTATTAGTACCACGCTCTAACCAACTGAGCTGACCAGCCAGCCCTCATTTTAAGAAATGCCATTTTAATACTAACTCACTCCTGAGAATTTACTATATGCCAGACACTGTTCTAAATGCTTTATACAAATTAACTCCTTTAATCCTCACAACAACCCTATGAGTAGATGCTATTATTACCTCCATTTTATAGGTGAGGAAAGGAGGCAGAGAGAGAGGTTAGATGATTGTTGTTAGTTAACAGTTAGTAAGTGACAGAGCGGGGATTTCAGCCTAAACAATCTGTCTTAGGAGCCTGCACCCCATAATAACTATTTTGTCCAGTGTCTCGATTTTAAGATTGACTTTTATGGTGGACATAGCAGAGTGATTCTTTGCTGGTCCAGTTTCAATGAATCTTTTCAAGTAGAGACCTAGAGAAGAGATGTATTCAAGAGTTGGTTCCTATAGCTTTCAATCTATTTAACAACTACAAATAGAAATACATATTCATATTCAGATATATTTATATTTTTGTTGTAAGTATATATACATATATGTATATAATTAACAATTAATATATGCATGTGTATGTCTTTCACAGTTGAGCTGTATTTTATACAAACACACAAACACATACACACACAATACATATACATATACCATGGCCTCAGCTGAAATGCTGGGAGAGAATGAGGAAGTCAGGAACATTTCTGGCACTATGATGGGGTACAAGAGTCATCATCAGCCTCAGTATCTCGAGATTACAGAGTGGAGGAGGTTCACAGGAAGGAGAAAGATTGCAAAAATCTGGCAAGGACATATGGAAATGGTAGGAACTAGAGATTTTGTTCGCTTAATACTGGGTAGGAAGATAAAGCAAGAAGGTCTTTAAAAATAATATAGAAGGGCCAGCCCGTGGCTCACTCGGGAGAGTGTGGTGTTGATAACACCAAGGCCACGGGTTCGGATCCCATATAGGGATGGACAGTTAGCTCACTGGGTGAGCGTGGTGCTGACAACACCAAGTCAAGGGTTAAGATCCCCTTACCGGTCATCTTTAAAAAAAAAAAAAATATATATATATATATATATATAAAATCCATAAAACTCTTAGTAGAAAACATAGGGGTAAATCTTCATGATCTTGGATTTGGCAATAGATCCTTAGATATGACACCAAAAGCATGAGCAATAAAAGAAAAAAACAGATAGACAGGACTTAGAAATTAAAAGCTTTTGTGCATTAAAGGACATTATCAAGAAAGTGAAAAGAATCTACAGAATAGCAGAAAATACTTGCAAATCACATATCTGATAAGGTTTTAATATCCAGAATATGCAAAGAACTACTAAAACTCAATAACAAAGACAAACGACCCAATTAAAAAGTAGACAAAGAACCTGAATAGACACTTCTCCAAAGAAGATATACAAATGGCCAATATGGACAGGAAATGATGCTCAACACCATGAGTCATTAGGGAAATGCAAATCAAAACCACAATGAGATACCACTTAACACCTACTAGAATGTTTGTAATTTTAAGTAAATAAGTAACAAGTGTTGATGAGGATGTGTCGAAATTGGGATTGTCATCTATTGCTGGTGGGAATATAAAGTGGTGCAGCTGCTGTGGAACAGTTTGGTGGTTCCTTAAAAAATTAAACATAAAGTTACCATATCACTCAGCAATTCCACTCCAAGGTATATACCCCCTAAAATTGAAAACAGTGACTTGAACAGATATTTGTATGACAATAGTCATTGCAGCATTATTCACAACATCCAAAGGTGGAAACAACCCAAGTGTCCATCAACAGATGAATGGATAAACAAAATGATATTCAAAATGTATATTCATACAATAGGATATTAATCAGCTATAAAAAGGAATGAAGTACTGATACATGCTTCAACATGCATGAACCTTGAAAACATTATGCTAAGTGAAATAAATCAGACCCAAAAGGACAAATCTTGTATGCTTACACCTATATAAAATATATAGAATAGGCAACTTAATAGAGACAGAAAGTAGATTAGAAGTTACCAGGAGATTGGGAGAAGGGGAATGGGCGTTATTAATGAGTACAGAGCTTCTGTCTGGGGTAATGAAAAAGTCTGGGAAATAGACAGTCATCATGGCTGCACAACATTGTACATGTAATTAATGCCACTGAACTGTACACTTGAAATGTTTTAAATAGCAAATTTTATGTTATGTATTTCACCCAAATAAAAAAATTTTAAATCACAGAAGAAAAATGTAAGGAATGAGGCTGGCGGGTTAGTTTAGTTGGTTAGAGCACAGCCTTATAGAAAGGTCATGGGTTCAGATCTCTGTACTGGCCAGCTGTAAAAAAAAAAAAAAAATGTAGTAAATGATATTCTACCACCACCTTATTTAATTTTATTTTTCCTTTTTGTCTTTTTTCGTGACTGGCAACGGATCGCAACCCTCAGTGTTGCGCCCGTACCGGACCGGGACCGGCAACGGGATCGCACCCCTCGGTGTCGTGTCCACACCTCGCTCAGCCAGTGAGCAGCCGGTCTGTATGTGGGATCCGAACCCTCGGCCGGAGTGCCGCCACGCTCCCAAGTGGCGCACTGTAGCAGTGCGCCACCGGGCCAGCCCACCACCACTTTATTTAAAATAAATCGTTCTGGCTTCTGGTCAAGATGGAGGAATAGGCGGTTCCCAGCATCACTCTCTCCCACAAATGAACCAATTTACAACTATAAAAAAGCAATGACAGCCAAGCTGGGGCCGCTAGAGCTCAGGGGAAGAGGAGGAGAGACCTACAGACTGCACAAAGTCCTGAGAGTCACAATGGGAGAAAGAAAAAACCTCTCCAACCGTTTTGAACCCCGGCCACGTCCAGGCTGGAGCTTCTGAGCACCCGGAGCAGGAGCCGGCAAAAGTCGCAGCTGTGTCCTTCGGATGAAGTTGCATGGAGGCAACAAGGGAGAAGAGGGCCTTGGTAGCCCCCAGGCCAGCAAGACCACTAATAGGATTCCTGTGGACCCACATAGGAGCAAGGAGCTACAACAACTGAAAAAAAGGAGCCATTCAGATGCCAGTGAGTCATTACAAGGGACCAGCGTAAATCCCATCCCATGGGAAGTGTTTGGAGTGTGGGCGGTGGGGGAGACGGCCCACTGGGAGAACACTGGGACACAGCAAGGACAGCTGATCTGCCCCCCAATCAGTGCAGGACCACTCAGAAGAGACTAGTCAGGTATATAGAATTGCATGGGGTGCAGTTCGATGAAAAGGCCCAGACTAGTGTTTCTACACAACCCAGGTGCATTGGATTTCACTAACCCTTGAAGTCCTATAAAGTCAACCATTAAAACCCAAACTGCACAAAAAACCTTCCCCAGGGAATCAACAGCAAAGCAGCAATTTAGCTCAACTACTGGTCCCCACAGGAAGTTACCCCACTTTAGAAGTAAGCAAGGGACAACAAATTAGTTCCAGCACAGAGTCTAAGTGGTGGGAACAGCAAATAATCCAACACAGAACTGAAAGAAAGAACAGAGTACCCACAACCAGAGACAAAGTTTGATATTAACTAGTAAAGGTCTCATTTCACCAAAGAACACCTATAACGCCTAGAAGGACTGGAAGTCCCCTGCGCTACCAAGCCAGAAAGAGGGGACAACCAAGCACACTGCCAATGCCACAGGACCCACCTGGGGTCCTGAGGTATGGATCTGGGGACTGGACCCCCTCCCACAACCAGGCACACCAGCATTGTCACTATGAACTAGGTAAGGAGCATGCCCAAAACATCACTTCCATGCGGGTGGCCCACCACAGCCACCACAATAACCACAGCTGCCGTGAAAGCGGCATGATGCCACAACCACCGTGCAGATGGTCTGCCAGCCACTGGAGTGCATTGACACAAGGAGAGTCACCGGCAGAGACCAAAGAAAAGAAGAGGAAGTCTCTTTCCACAAAGCTTATTCCAGAGTGACAGAAGAAGCATCTGATCTACGATAATATTGGGGGACCTGAACACACCTCTCAGCATTGGACAGATCATCTAGGCAACAAATCAACAGAATAACTATTACTCCTTGTGATGAAGAGAAGAAATTTAGGCTAATTAGAGGGGGGAGGGGCGATGGAAAGGGGAATGGGGAGAGATTGGGCAAGGGGCATAAAGAATAAGTACGATTTGTAACAATATATCTGTTAGTCATATTGATTTGATCAACATATGTCAACGTTGAACCCCCAAAATATGTATAATCAGTTATGATTCAATAAAAATTTTAAAAAATAATAAATTTTAAAAATAAATAGATAAATAAAATCATTCTAGGTTTGGATCCATGTACTGGCCAGCTGCTAATAATAATAATAATAATAATTAATAATAATAATAATAATAATAAAATAATTCTAATTTTACAGCAACAGAAAAAAATTATATTGAGGGGCCTCTTCAGCTGTGATATCTTCCATACATTATTTCATTTCTCTATATTATTCAAATATTAGCCTTTGTGCTGCTAGAGGAAGTATAGTTATCTCTTTTAATACTCAAAATACCTTATGAGGTAGGCATTATTATCCCCACTTTACAGGTGAGGAAACTGTGATTCTCAAAGATTTTAAATGAACATGCTGGATCTGAACCCTTGACCTTGGTGTTATAACCCTGCGTTCTAACCAACTGAGCTAACCAGCCAGCCCTTCCCCTTGAATCTCAAATGGCCACACAACCTGTTTTGGCCAATAGAATGTAACAGAAGTGATGCTGTGAAACTTCTAAGTCTGGCCCTTAAGACATCTACAGTTTCCTTCCATCTTCACTGCTTGGAATGCTCCATCTTAGAAGCCAGACACTATGTAAGGAGGCCTTGAGACCACCATGCAGTGAAGAATCCCAAACCAGCCATGCAGAGAGAAAAAGACCATGCAGCAGAGGGCCAAAGCAGGAGACACATGAGCAAAGCCTTCTTAGACTTTCCACGCCAACCGAGTTGCCAGATAAGTGCAGCTGAGTGAGTGACTCCAGCTGACACCACGTGGAGCAAAAGAGTTGCCTGGCCAAGCCCTGCCCAAATTCCTGGCCCACAGTACGCTAAGCAAATAAAATGGTTACTGAATTAAAACTGCTATATTTTGGAGTTGTTTGCAATGTAGCATTAGACACATAAAACATATCTGTATAGGGTAGCAAGGACCAAAACTAAGCCAGATCTTTTTGAGTGTGAGGCTGGGTCTCTTCCCACCTCACTAAAGTGGATCCACCTTTCTTTCTACTACCACACAGTGATCATACTGATGTAAGATCCATAGGCACACCCAGGATTAGACACAATTTGTAACAACATAGCTGTCACCCCTCCCTTTGTTCTCACTTAAGAAAGCTTATCAGAATGCGAGTGAGTGAGAGTGACTAAATTACTTCAGAAAAGTTTTTAATCATCTCTCATTGGTTTTTACGTGCTTTTTTTTTTTCAGTCAATCATTCACATACTTTGGAACGTATTATTAACTAATTAACAAGACACAGCTGATTACGACATGAAGATTCTTTGGCAGCATGGCACCTCACTGAATGAAGTGCAACAGGTGGGTCAGGAATGATGCCTTCATGAGGGTTTGTTTTAATTCAGTGTTGCACATATTTCTCTCACTTGCATACTACCTTTGATATTTCTGCCAAATCTACAGACCAAGCTGCATTATTATCAACTCAATTTTTTCTTTGAGTATACTTTCATTCTTAAGTACTTTTCATTAAAAAGGATACTTTATATCTCCACTGTAACTGGAAAATCTGTTTCAGTTTCCTTAAGTAGAAGGTAACAATGTCTACATCCTAATATTATTTCATTCTAGGCAGTATTACACAGGAAACCACTCTCCGAGACCAGAATCTCTATTGTTAAAAAGCAAGATTAGCAAGCGGTAGGGAGATATTAAAGAGATACTAACAAAAAGAGAGGAGAAACAAATTACTAATATCAGAAATAAATGAGGGGTCATGTATTAGGCTATTTTCTGTTGCTTGTAATAGAATACCTGAAACTGGGTAATTTATACAAAAAAAAGAAATTTATTTCTTACAGTTTTGGAGGCTAGGAAGCCCAAAGTCAAGGTGTGCATCTGGTGAGGGCCTTCTTCTTGGTGGCGCATCTCTGCAGAGTCCTGTGGTAACCCAAGTTATCACATGGCGAGGAGGGGGGAAAGTGTTTTCATGTGCTCTCCTTATAAAGCCACCACTCCACGCCCATGCTAACTCATTAATCCATTAATGAGGGCAGGGCCCTCATGATTTAATAACCTCCTAAAAGCCCCACCTTTCAACACTACCACATTGGGGACCAATCTTCCATATGAGCTTTAGAGGGGACAAACATTCAGCCCATATCAGGCCATCACTACTGATCCTATAGTCATTAAATATGATAATGAGGAATGTTATGAACAACTCTATGCCCACAAATTGATAATCTAGATGAAATGGGCCAATTTCTTGAAAGACACAATGTACCAAAACTCATCCAAGAGATATAGATAACCTGGATGGGCCTATATCTATTAAAGAAATTGAATCAATAATTATAATAATAATTTTAAAAAATAATAATAATAAAATAAAAATAAAAATAATAATTAAAAATAATAATTTCCAAAACGGAAAGCAGCGGGCCTAGAAGGGTTCACTGGTGAATTCTAGCAAATACTTAAGGAAGAGATGGTAAATCTCTTCCAGAAAATAGAAGCAGAAGGAATATATTCTTGTATGTGGCCAGTATCACCCTAATACCAAAATCAAAGACATTACATTAAAGGAAAACTACAGACCAATATTTCTCATGAACATTGGTGCAAAAATCCTCAACAAAATATTAGCAAATTGAATCCAACAATGTATAAAAAGACATATATCAGGACCAAGTGGGATTTACCCCAGGTATGCAAGACCGGTTCAATATTCAAAACTCAATTAAGGCAATCCATCACATCAACAAGAAAAATCATATGCTTATAACCAATAGATGCAGAAAAAGTGTTTGACAAAATCCAACACCCATTCATGAACTTCCTCAACTGGATCAAGAACATTGACAAAAACCTGTAGCTAACATCATACTTAACTGTGAAAAATGTGAAGTTTTCTTCTTAAGATCCAGAACAAGATAAGAATGTCCCCTCTCACCACTCCTGTTCAACATCATACTGGAAGTCCTAGCTAATGAAATAAGATAAGAAAGGAAATAAAATATATAGAGATCAGGAAGGAAGAACTAAAACTATCTTTGGTTACAGATGACATGATTATTTATGTAGAAAATCCAAAATAATCAACAAAAACATTTCTGGAATTAATAAGCAATTATAGCCAGGTTGCAGGATATAAGGTTAATGTATGAAAGACTTATTAACACCAAATTGAGACTTTTTTATTGATGTAATTAGAACTAAAAGAAACCTGAGAAGGATCTTCTTAGCATGGGCTTCTCACCAAAGGACTCAATATTAGGGGCTCAATATTATTAAGTGCCATGTGCATACATCTCTTCTTAAACAAGATATCATTGAACCTTCAAAACCAAGTAAACAAATCCCCTTTTAGTACCAGCTTCTATTTCATATTCACAGCACATGTATTCCTAGACAATTTACACATTTCATCATTGATTTTTAGTTGCAATTGAGATTTTGTGCCATCCCAGCTTCATTCTTTGTACTTCCCATGCCTTGACAAAAAAGGCTGCTTTCAGCTTAGATGTGAGGGTGCTAAGAAAGAATGATTTAGGGTGGGATATATGGTTGAGGGTAGAGTGGCAGAGATAAGCTTTCACATGAGATGGAGCTCATGGTCTTCATTTTTATTTTCTACCTTTATGAAAAATTTGCAATTTCTGCTCGATTGCAGATTTAATAAAACCATGGTATGGATTTCACAGTTTGTATAGCTGATTTCATGTTCTTTTGACAGTTCTGTCATGTTGCTGAGAACTACAATTCCCATCCACCCCCAGGCCCCAGGACTTAACACTACCTGCCTCACCCTTACCCTAATGTTCTGCTTCCAACTCAGAGAAGCCCTTGATGGGTAACGGACTCCTGGCTGCTTAATTCCAATTCTACCACCTAGCTGCTCGGTAATAGGCAGAGGTTTTGCCTTTGAAGCAGCAGGGATTTTGCCTTTAGCCTCAGGAAGACCCTACTAGCCTGCAAACCATGCATCTAACTTTCTTCAGAAGAACGCTATGTGCTTTACCTGAGCCTTCCAAGTCTAGAGCAGGGGAAAGTGAGGGGCTGGAAAAGAGCAGCCCCATGATGAAAACTGCCATCCCAAGCAACCTTCACATAGTAGGTGCTCAGTAAATAAATCACTGTTAAGTAAAGGAAGAGATGGTATACCCAAATTTATCAATAGGCCTATTTCCTCACAAGGACATACTGGCACAATAAGATAATGTTATTCCACAAAAGATATTATGTCCTGAATCAGAACCAGAGAATAGTGTCATCATATTTTAATAGTGAAAATTGTGGGTCAAGATGTGGCCCATGGGTTGCTTTTCATCCCTGTACTCAGGGCTTGGAATTTTAAAATAAAAGATTTAAATCTAATCTGTTTTTTCTTTTTCATAGTTTAGTGTTTTGTTTTGTTTTTTCTATCACCATTTTTGAACTATTACCCAATCCTCTCTCATTCTTTTTGAGAATCCATGTTTTGTGGATTATATTTGGTTTGCAAAAGATTCCCAGGCCAGGGCTGTAGCAGTGAACACTAGTGGTATTAATAGACAGGATTTCATCTGTGGTGATGGCTCAGCAGCTGTGGGCTCCAGTATTACCCAGTGCTTTGGAGACAGAGGACATGGAATAGTGACTGAGGTTGGGAGGGAATGTGCTCCTGGGACACATTTATACATTGCTGGTTATGATGAAAGACTCTCCACTGGCCACAGCTATAACCCCAGGCAAGTTTGTTTGACCTTCTGGGGTTTCATTTCCTCCTCTTTGAAGTGGAAAAGAAAAACATGAGCCTATTGAACAGTGATTAAGTTTAATTTGGAATTTGATTCCAGTGTCTCACCACTTCTTAGCTGTGTGGCTTTGGGTAAGTCGCTTAACCTCTCTGAGATTTGGCTTCCTCATCTGTAAAATGGGACAGTAACTGAACCCCACTTTATGCAGAACTGTTGTGAGTATGAAATAAGATCCTGGCTCAAAAGCGTTAAGCTTTATGACTTTTATTTCTATTTCGAAAATGATGTAACTTAATATTAACACTTGAATACTTCTTAAAATACAAAATGTACTTTTCCTCAAAATAATATATGTTTTTGTGCAGAAGCGTTTATTTTATTTTATTTTTTTAAAAGATGGGGCCGGCCCGGTGGCGCACTGCTATAGTGCGCCGCTTGAGAAGCGCGGCAGCGCTCCCGCCGAGGGTTCGGATCCCACATACAGACCGGTTCCCGCTCACTGGCTGAGCGAGGCGCGGGAGCAGCACCGAGGGTTGCGATCCCG
>NW_007726918.1:156092-159877 GCF_000696425.1 Galeopterus variegatus
AAAAAAAAAAAAAGATGACCGGTAAGGGGATCTTAACCCTTGACTTGGTGTTGTCAGCACCACGCTCAGCCAGTGAGCCAACCGGCCATCCCTATATGGGATCCGAACCCGGGGCCTTGGTGTTATCAGCATCACACTCTCCCGAGTGAGCCACAGGCCGGCCCCAGAAGCATTTATAAACAGCAACAATAGAACCACTTTTTATATTCTGTTTGTAATTTTGCTGGTTTCTGCATTATTTATGTTTTTCTGTTAGTGATGGAGGACTGAGCTCCCCTAAACCACTTGCCCTTGTCCAGTTTCCTCCTCCTTATAAATTAGTTCATCATAATTTTTAATTCCTCTTTTGGTTACAGTGCAGTTTTAGGAATGTTTATTTCTGGTTTATCCACTTGTAGACTATATTACCCTAGTTGTTTCAGACAAAAGGAAGAATTTCCTAGTAGTGAACTTAGATTCTTCTAAAATAAACTTCCCCCACTTAAAAAAGTGTATGTAATCACTACACACCTGTTAGAATGGTCAAAATCCACAGCACTGACAACACCAAATACTGTCAAGGATGTGAAGCACCAGGAACTCTCAGCCATTGCTGATGCAAATGCAAAATGGTACAGTCGCTTTGGAAGACAGTTTGAGTCTCTTACGAAACTAAACATGAACTTATCTCACAATACAGCTATCCTGCTCCTTGGTATTTACCCAAAGGAGCCGAAAACTTATGTCCACACAAAAACCTGCACATAGAGGTTTATAGCAGCTTTATTCATAATTGCCAAAATTTGGAAGCAAGAAATGATCTAGCAAGCCATGAAAATAGTTATGGAGGAAACTTAAATGTATATTACCAGGTGAGAGAAGCCAATCTGAGAAGGCTACATACTGTATTATTCCGACTATATGACATTTCGGAAAAGGCAAAACTATGGAGACAGTAAAAAGATCAGTGGTTGCCAGGGGTTAGGGGAGAGAGAGGGATGAATAGGTAGAGCACAGAGGATTTTTAGGGCAGTGAGAATACTATCTATGATACTGTAATGGTGGATATGTGGCATCATGCATTTGTCCAAACCCATAGAATGTACAACACCAAGAGTGTGCCCTAATGTAAACTATGGACTTTGGGTGATGATAATGCAATAGTGTAGATCCATCAGTTGTTACAAATGTACCACTCTGGTTGGGGATGTTGATGGTGGGGGAGGCTGTGCACGTGTGGGGGAGGGGGTATATGGGAAATTTCTGTACCTTCCTCTCGATTTTGCTGTGAACATAAAACTGCTCTAAAAATTAAAATCATAGGGTTGCAAACTTTTGATGGGCAGTGAAATAAATTCACCAGTTGGGACTAGCATTAAAAATAAATGAGATAGAATATAAAATATCAGAGCATGTTGCATGTGGTAAGTATTCTTTTGCAATTAAACATGTGTATGCTGGGTTGAGAAGTAAAATGTATTTTTTTGTCTGATTTGTGGTTTAAAAAAACCTGTGTTGGACAGTCCCTGTATTAAAGACATTTGATTGGCCATGGGATATAACCTGCTGCTATAATTTGAAAGGTAGGGTCAAAGAGATACTTTCCCATGATGCTTTGTATTTCCAATGTTCTTGATTTTTAATCACTTTTACTTTCAGTTCCACTAACTAGGGCCTGAAGAGAAAAGGGGTGTGTGTGTGTGTGTGTGTGTTTGTCTGTGTAGCATTCGCCTTGCATGAAAATATCAGCCTAGAAGAGGGTTTCTCAACCTCCTCACTACTCACATTTTGGGCTGGATAATCCTTTGTTACAGGGGCTTTCCTCTGCATTGTGGGATGTTTAGCAGCATCCCTGGATACTACTTACTGGATGCCAGTAACTTTATTTAGCTGTTACCAGCTGGAGACAAAATGTCTTCAGGCATTGCCAAAAGTCCCTGAAGTTGGGGGAAATTGCCCCAGGTTGAGAACCACTGGCCTAGAGGCAATGGCGTTGCTCATCTGCAACTCCTGGCTTCCCTGCCCCCAAGTGTAGTGCTCCATCCCAGTTCAAAGGCAGACTCGCCCAGGTCTAGCTCAGCACTGCCCAGAGAGCTGATATTTATACCACCTAATGTCACCATCAGTTACAGAATCAAGATCACATTCACAAACTAGATGTTAGGAGACCTGGGTGCTGACACTCCCCTGCTAGAGGCTCTTGGAATAACTCTGGAGAGTCCCTTATCTCTCTAGGAACTGGGAATATAACACCTGTCCAAGCCACATCAAAAGGAGGCTGGGTGTTGGAGGGATGATTTAATAGATGGCAAAGCCCTTTGGAGAGTTAAAAGCCCTCTTCAAAGGTGAGTGGCTATTATATGTTGAGGCACAAGTCAGGTGGTAGACGGCCTCATCACTCTGAGCTCTTCTCTCCCTGGGCAGAAGGGGAAGTGCATGAGAACTTAGTAATTAAACAAACAGGGAAGACTCACCCCTTTAATTTTCACTGGGACTGAATATAAACCCCAAACTAAAACCATGGCATTTATGTCCTACCATGTATGTCTGGAAGGTGTTCCTAAGGGAATGCCTTGCCCAGACCCAGAGCTTTGTCTGGGATGCAGTGGGCAGCCTGCCCAGACTGGAAGTACAGGGATGGATGCTATGATTTTGCAGCCTCTGTAACCACTGTTTTCAACCAAAAGGCTGTTTTTGGCTTTCTAGGTGGAGGGTGAAGTCTGGGAAGGGGGATGTGGGCTCAATTCTTGATTTCTACTAACAACTTTTTAAATTCTGACAATATATAATAGAATGGTAACCTCAGAACACACACCACTCTCACTCTTGACTTCACCATTTTCACTACTTCGCCTTTTGGCCCGGTCTAACCTGGTTATCCTGGTTATGATTCTCACTTCCTCTTCATCACCTTACAGGTGGACCAGGGAGTAAGGCAGTCATTCTGATTTGACTGGGTAGAAAATTCAGCCATGACAGCTTCCCTCACTGCTTAAGAGGAGGAAGTAAAAGGTCCCAGAGGAGTTTTAAGCAGGAAGTGAGTGACATGACCAAATTTAAAGCTTGGGAATAAGCGTGGTGGAAGGGTTGGCAGGTGTGAGATGGCAGAGGGATCAGGTTTAGAAGGCCATCATAGAAGTTAATGGAAGAGAAGAGGGTGGCCTCAACAGGGACAAGACAGTGACAATAGAAAAAGGAGATGGGCTCCAGAAATATTGAAAAGGTAAAACCAGTGGGATGAGGTGAAAGACTAGATAGACATGGGGAATGTGGAAGAGGGAAGAGTTCAGAATGAGCCCAGTTTTCTGGCCTGGGTTGCTGGTTGGACAGTTGTGGTATTTACCCAAAGTGCAAAGACCAGAAAAGAAGGAGGGATAGGGGAGGTGATAAGCAGCAGCTTACCTAAATTCTCCTGCTCTCATTATCTGAGCTGCAGCCACACTGGCTTTTTCCAAAGTGCTCAAGGCACCAGGATCTCTCTTTTTTTTTTTTTCCTTTTTGTCTTTTTTACTGACTGGTAACACGTTCGCAACCCTCGGTGTCACGTCCGTACTGGGGACCGGCAACGGGATCGCAACCCTCGGTGTTGCGCCCCGCACTACGCTCAACCAGTGAGCAGGAACCGGTCTCCACATGGGATCCGAACCCTTGGCGTACCAGCTGGAGACAAAATGTCTTCAGGCATTGCCAAAAGTCCCTGAAGTTGGGGGAAATTGCCCCAGGTTGAGAACCACTGGCCTAGAGACAATGGCGTTGCTCATCTGCAACTCCTGGCTTCCCTGCCCCCAAGTGTAGTGCTCCATCCC
>NW_007726918.1:160053-180118 GCF_000696425.1 Galeopterus variegatus
CAACCCTCGGTGTCACGTCCGTACTGGGGACCGGCAACGGGATCGCAACCCTCGGTGTTGCGCCCCGCACTACGCTCAACCAGTGAGCAGGAACCGGTCTCCACATGGGATCCGAACCCTTGGCGGGAGCGCCACCGCACTCTGCGCCACCGGGTCGGCCCACCAGGATCTCTTTTTTAAAAAAAAAAAAAAAAAAAAAATGACCGAAAGGGGATCTTAACCCTTGACTTGGTGTTGATAGCACCACACTCTCCCAAATGAGCAACCGGCCATCCCTATATAGGGATCCAAACCTGTGGCCTTGGTGTTATCAGCACCACATTCTCCCAAGTGAGCCACAGGCTGGCCCCTAGGCACCAGGATCTTTACACATGATGTTCCTTCGCCAGAAAATAACCTCTAGCCCCTAGATTAGCTATATCTCATCCTTTAGGTCTTAGCTCAATGGTTACCCCTCCTAGACTAGAAGAGAGTGCATTATAAGCTGTGGAAACACTATATACCTTTCCTGCATAATATTTATCATGGATGTAATTTTTTTTTACAACTCTGCTGTGGATTGAATGTCTCCCCCAAACTCACTGAGGCTTGACTCCCCATTGTAACAGTACTAAGAGGGTGGAAAATCCAATTATGGTATTTGAAAGGTGGACCTATAGGAGGTGATTAGATTGTGATGACTGTGCCCTCGTGAATGAATTGATCCATTCATGGAGTAATGGGCACAGTTTTGATGGCTTTATAAGGAGGGCAAGTGAGAAGGTCAGCTCTCTTGCTTGTGCTATTCCTTGCCATGTGACAACCTTCGTTGCCACCTGGAAGAAGGCTTTCACCAGATGTGCTCCCTGGACTATGGACTACCCAGCCTCCAAACTGTAATAAATAAATTTCATTTCTTTATAAATTACCCAGTTTCAGGTATTTTGTTATAAGCAACAGAAATTGACCAATACAAGCTCTATTGAGGTATAATTTGCATTACCATAAAATTCACCCATTGTTAAGTATCAACTCAATGACTACTTATGTAAATGTATGTAAAGTTATGCCACATCACCACAAATCTCGTTTTAGAACATTTCTATCACTCCCCCAAACCCCCATGAGTGAATTGACAATCTCCATTCCCACCCACATTGTGCTTTTCTAAATATTTTATATGAATGAAATCATATGCACTGAATCATAAATTATGTAAACTGTTATATCTGACTTTTGGCTTAGCACAGTGGTTTTCAACCAGGGGCAACTTTGCCCTCCAGGAGACTTTTGGTAATAATCTGGAGATACGTTTGGTTGTCACAACAGGGAGAGGGTACTATTGGCATCTAGTGGATAAAGACCTGTGACACTACTAAACATTCTATAGTTCGTAGAACAATTCCCCACAAGAAAGAATTATCTGGCCCAAAATGTCAATGGAGCTGAGGCTGAGGAACCCTGACTTTACATAATGTTTTTGAGGTTTGTCCATGTTGTAGCAGTTATCATACCTGTGACACTACTAAACATTCTATAGTTCGTAGAACAATTCCCCACAAGAAAGAATTATCTGGCCCAAAATGTCAATGGAGCTGAAGCTGAGGAACCCTGACTTTACATAATGTTTTTGAGGTTTGTCCATGTTGTAGCAGTTATCATTATTTTGTTCCTTTTTATTGCTGAATAGTATTCCATTGTGTGGAAATATCAAATTTGTTTACCCATTCACCTGTTGATGGACATTTAGGTTGTTTCCAGTTTGGCTATAATGAGTAATAGTGCTAAGAATATTCATAGGTATGTCTTGAGTAGATATATATTTTCATTTTCCTTGGGTAGATTCCCAGGAGTGGAATTGCTGGGTTGTATGGTAATTTCATGTTTAACTTTTTAAGAAACTGCCAAGCTATATTTTGAATTGGTTGTACTATTTTACGTGCCTACCGGAAGTGTATGAGAGCTCCAGTTTCTCAATATACATGATGTACTTGGTATTGTCTGTCTTCAGGATTTCTGAATGTCTATTCAACTGTTTTGCCCATTTTAAAAGTTGGATTTTGGCTTTTTTTGTTTTTGTTTTTGTTTTTGCTGGCCAGGACTGGGATCGAACCCTGGACCTTGGTGTTGTCAGCAGGGTTGTTTTCTTATTGAGTTATAAGAGTTATTTATATATTCTAGATGCAAGTATTTTATACGCTATATGATTTGCAAATGTTTTCTCCACGTGTGGCTTGTCTTTTCATTTTCTTATGAAAATGTCTTTTGAAGCTCAAGGTTTTTAATTTTAATGAAGTCCAATTTATCAATTTTTTCTTTTACAGCTTGTGATTTAGTGTTGTATCTAAGAACTCTTTGCCTAACCCAAGATCATAAAGAATTTCTCTGTTTTTTTTTTTTTTTAATTTTATAGTTTTAACTCTTGCATTTAGGTCTATAATCCATTTTGGGTTAATTTTGGTGTATTGTGTGAGGTAAGAGTTTAAGTTCCTTTTTTGGCGTACAGATATCCAGTTGTCTTAGCACTATTTGTTGAAAAGACTATTTTTTCTCCATTGAACTGTTTTGGTACATTGACCATAAATTTAAGAGTTTATCAGCATCACACTCTAACCAAGTAAGCTAACCAGCTAGCATAAATTTAAGAGTTTATTTCTCAACTCCCAGTTTTATTCCATTGATCCATATGCCTGTCCTTACATTAATACCACATTGTCTTGGTTATTGTAGCTTTACAGTGAGTTTTGAAACTGGATAGTGTAAATCTTATCCAACTTTGTTCTTATTTTGCAAAATTGTTTTGGTTATTCTAGGTCCTTTGCATTCATATAAATTTTGAAATCAGCCGTCTATTTCTACAGAAATGCCTGCTAGGATTCTGATAGGTATTGTGTTGAATCTGTAGATCAATTTAGGGAAAACTGACATCTTAATAACTCTGAGTCTTCTAATCCATGAACAGGGAGTGTATGTCTATTTATTTAGATTTTCTTTAATTTTCTCAGCAATGCTTTATTAATTTTATTCTCGGTATTTTATTATTTTTTTGATGTTATTGTGAATAGAATAACATTCTTAATTTCATTTTCAGACTTTGTTGCTAGTACAATATACAAACACAACTGATTTTTTTAATATTGTGATCTTTTTAAACTTGTTTGCTAGTTCCATTAGTTCTTTGTGGATCCCTAAGTTTCTTCTATCCAGTCTGTATACCTTTCATTCCCCACATCCCCACATTGCACTGACTAGAATCTTCAGTAAAGTGTTGAACAGCAGTGATGAGAACAAACATCCTTGCTTTGTTCCCAATCTTATGGGAAACCAATGAGTATATGCTAGCTGTGGGTGTTTTGCAGATGCACTTATCAGGTTGAGAAAGTTCCCTTCTATTCCTGATTTATCGAGGTGTGTTTTTTGGGTTTTTTTTTTTAACCATGAATTTTGTCACATACTTTTTCCACATCTATTGAGATGACCATGTGGTTTTTGTCACCTATTCTACCTATTCCATTAATATGGTATATTACCTTAACTGTTTTTCAAACATTAAACCAATCTTGCATTTCTGTAACAATGTTCACTTGGTCATGGTGTATAATCCTTTTTATATGCTGCTGAACTTGGTTTGCTAATATTTCACATCTGTGTTCTTGAAGGATATTGGTTTGTAATAAGAGTTGGCAAATATTTTCTGTAAGGGGACAAAGAGTAACTATTTTTGGCTTTGTGGCTATGTAGCCTCTTTGCAACTATTCAAATCTGCAGTTGTAGAGCAAAAACAGTCATAAACAATATGTAATGTCTGTGTTCCAATAAAACTTTATTTACCAAAACAGGTGACATGCCCGATTTGGCCTGTGGGTTGCAGTTGGCTGACCTGTGGTCTATAGTTTTCTTTTCAAGTACTGTCTTTGGCTTTGGAATCAGGGTAGAACTAGCTTCACAGAATGAGTGGGAAAATGTTCTCTTCTCTATTTTCTGAAAGAGTGTGTAAAGGATTAACAGTATTTCTTCTTTAAGTATTTGATGGAATTCACCAGTGAAGACATCTAGCCCTGGGCTTTACTTTGAGGGAAGATTTTAAGTTTCTAATTCAATTTCTTTACTTGTTATAGGTCTATTCAATTTTTTTTTCTTCTTGAGTCATTTCAATAATTTGTCTTCCCAGGAATTTGTCCATTTCATTTAAGTCGTCACATTTTGGCAGAAAGTTATCCATAATATTCCCTTATAAGTCTCAATTTCTATAAATCTGATTTGGGTAATTTGTGTTTTCTCTCTTATTTTCTTTGTCGGTCTAGCCATAAATTCCTTCCTATCAATGTAAAATGTTCCTCTTTGCTCTAGTAATACTCCGTCTCTCTTCTCTCTCTCTCTCTCTCTTTCTTTTTTTAACCTGTTCTGCTTTTATTTATTTATTATTATAGTTTTATTTATTTTTTCATTGTACATGTTTATGGGGTACAGTTTGCGGTTACAATACATGCATATATTATATAATGATCCAATTGGAATAGTTAGCATTTATCATTTCTTTGTGGTTATAACATTCAAGATCCTCTTTTCTGGCTATCTTGAAATATACAATTCAATATTATCAGTTATTTTCGCCCTAGAGCTCGAGAACTTATTCTTCCTATCTAACTGTAACGTTGTAACTGTACCAGTATACCAACCTTTCCCTGGTTCCTCTCTCCCTCCTTTTCCCTGCCTCTGAAAACCACTATTCTCTATTTCTTTTTGTTTTTCCTTCTCTTTTTAATTTATTTTTAATTGACCCATGATAACCATATATATTTGTGGAATACAATATTATATTTGGGTACATTCATACTACGTGCAATGACCACGTCAGGGTGCTTAGTATATCCATCACCTCAAACATTTGTCACCTCTTCTTATTGGGAACATTCACCATCATCTTGACTAGCTATTCAAAGGTACACAGTACTTTGTTGTTGACTGTAGTCTCCCTATATTGCTATATATTTCTTGTCTTAAAGTCAATTTTATCTGACAGCAATATAGCCAGCTCTCTTATTAGTTACTGTTTGCATGGATTCCAATTTTTTACTTTCAACCTATTTGTGCCTTTGAGTCTAATGTGTGTCTTTTGAGGACAGTATATAGTTGGGTCTCACTTTTTTATCCAGTCTGATGATCTCTACCTTTTGATTGAAGTGTTTTTCCATTTATATTAATTATTCACATATAATTCTTCATATGGTTGTTCCTAATTTTTGTTTTTGGTGGCTGGCCAGTGCGGGGATTTAAATCCTTGACCATGGTGTTCTAACACCGTGCTCTAACCAACTGAGCTAACCAGCCACCCCCATATGGTGGTTTGCACATCCTCCATCTTGTTACTGTTTCTCATTTGTCTCATGTCTTTTTTTGTTCCTGTGTTACTCTACTACCTTTAACTGTGTTTCATAAATATTTCTTAGTGCAATTTTTTTATTCCTCTGTTGATTTTTAACATTTTAAACAATTTTTTTTTAGTGGTTGATCTAGGGATTATAATATACATCTTAATTTATCACAATCTACTTCAGAAGAACACTCACTTAATTTTAGTAATATATAAAAACTTTAGTCCAGTGTTTCCTTTTCCTCCCTCCCTTTTTGTGCCATTCTTGTTATATATATTACATCGATATATTTATAAACCTAACAGTATATTGCTATAAATATTGCTTTATACAATCTTATATACACGTGTTCATGTGTGTGTGTGTGTGTGTGTGTGTGTGTATATATATATATATGTGTATGTATGTATGTATGTATATATTTTTTGGCAGCTGTACAGTACAGGGGTCCAAACCCTTGACATTGGTGTTGTAACATCGCATTTCAACCAACTGAGCTAACTGGCCAGCCCATAATCTTATATACTTGTAATAATTATAAATATTGCTTTATATGATCTTATATTACATAACAATATAATGTTATAAATATTGTTTCATACAATTTTCAATTTAACAAATGAGAAAAATATGTTAATATTTTCTACTTGATGAGTCATTTTTATCATACCTTCTTTTAATTCTTTAAACATGATTTCTTTAGTTCTTTGAACGTATTTATAATAGCTGCTTTGAAGACTTTGTCAAAGCCAACATCTGGGAACATGCAGATAGTTTATATTCACTGCTGTTTCCCCCTATGTTTATACTTTCTTGTTTCTATACACATCTCACAATTTTTTGTTGAATATTGGAAATTTTAAAATTGTAGCAACTCTGTAGTCTGATTTTTTTCTTCCTAATGATTATCATCTTTGTTTTTTGTTTGTATATTTAGTAAGTAACTTTCTGGACTAAATCTGTCAAATTGCTCTCCCCCACAATATACAGCTACTGATAGCTCTGCTCAGTTTTTCTTTCTTATTATTTTTTTTTAAATCTGGCTTCTTAAGGGTTGTTTCTCTATCTACACAGCTTAATATTTAGCCAAAAATTGGTCAGAGGTTGTGCTCTAACACTTTGAGCCAGTAAGACTTCTATTTTGGTAAGTGCAGTCAATGTTCAGGTCATTTTCAACTCTGTCCTGACTTGTAGTTTCTGTTGGACTTTCTTACATCTCCTCTGCATACCTACACAGGCTCCAATGGCCAGGGGTGTGACAGTGGCTTGAACCTCCTGTGGTCTTTACTATACATGTGCACAACCTCTGGGCAACCAGGATATGTAAAGCTTATCAAGCCCCATATGGCTGTCTCATTTCCCAGAACCCCAAGCTGTCAGTCTATTGTTTGCCCCAAATAGGACTGCAACCCTGGACTACTGCAGCTGTGGTCTTCCCTGTTTTCTTATCACCAAGAACGCCATGTTAGCCAACAGTGCTCCAAATCATGTGAGCCCAAGAAGGCAGTGACAGTGAAGCTACTGGTTTTCACGGACTGCCCACCCTGGTTGAACTATCATGCCAACAGAACTAAGGGCTAGGGAATTCAGAGAAGCCCCAGGTAAGTACACTACTAACTCAGATTTCTGCAATTTTCATGAATAAATGCTCTCAGTTTGTTGTATGCCTTTGATCGATTTTCAGAGTGCTGAAATAGCACTAGACAGTTTTGTCAAGCTCTACAGCTGCTTTTTTAAAACTGTGGTAAAGTAGGGGCCGGCCCGTGGCTCACTCGGAAGAGTGTGGTGCTGATAACACCAAGGCCATGGGTTCGGATCCCATATAGGGATGGCCGGTTAGCTCACTGGGTGAGCGTGGTGCTGACAACACCAAGTCAAGGGTTAAGATCCCCTTACCAGTCATCTTTTAAAAATAAAAATAAATAAATAAATAAATAAAAAACTGTGGTAAAGTAAAAATAAAGTTTACCATTTTAATGGTACAGTTCACATTCACATTAGCATTTATGTGCAACCATCACCACTATCCATTTCCGGAACTTTTTCATCATCCCAAACTGAAACTCTGTACCTGTTAAATAATAATTCCTCATTTCCCTTTCCCCACAGCTCCTGGTAACCACTGTTCTACTTTTGTGTCTGGTTTGTTTCACTCAGCATAATGTCTTCAAGGTTCACCCATGTTGTAGCATGTTTCAGACTTTCATTCCTTCTTACAGTGAATGATATTCCATTCCATATGTATACCCTATGTTGTTTATCCATTCATCCACCAATGGACTATAATTGCTTTTGTTTGTTTGGGTGGCTGGTATGGGGATCTGAACACTTGACCTTGGTGTTATCAGCATCATGTTCTTTTTTTTTTTTTTTGTCTTTTTTCGTGACCGGTTAGGGGATCGTAACCCTTGGCTTGGTGTCGCCGGCACCGGCACCGCGCTCAGCCAGTGAGCGCTGTGAGCGCACCAGCCATCACTATATAGGATCCGAACCCGCGGCGGGAGCCCCGCTGCGCACCCAAGCGCCGCACTCTCCCGAGTGCGCCACGGGGCCGACCCACAAATGAGCTAAAGTCCAGCCCTATAGTTGCTTTTTGAGAAGAGGATTTGTCTAGCCCTTCACTCCATCATTTTGGAAATCAATCTCCACAAGTGTAATTTTACAATTACTATATTATTGTATTAATTACTATCTCCCATGTTAGACTACAAGCTCCTCGAGGGGAGGAATGAAGTTTCTTCTATAAATCTCTCTACCCCAGCACCCAGGAGAAGGCACTCGGTAAATAATTGTTGAATATATGAATGTTTAAGGTATGGAACGAGAGAACTTCCTTAGAACTTTTTTAAGTAGGAAGCGTCAAGGCCAGATGTGTTCTAGAAAAAAAATTGTCACTGTTTACTAAGCAGTTACTATGTTGCTCGGCTCCTTGCCAATCTCTTCATCACCTCCACTCATTTAATCCTCACAAGAAACTTTGTCTTGAGTATGTTCAAAGAAATCACACTTTAAGGACAGGGATGAGAGTTAAATTCTCAAGTTAGTACAAAAGGCAAATATTAATCAAAATTATTTAATTTAAACACACTTGAGCGAGATGCTTTCTGTTGCACTGCAGCTGTTGGATGGAATGGTGGGAGACATAAACTACCCTCTTACCCCCATCACCTATGACATAAAGTAATTTACCTATGATGTGACTCTACTTGACTGGTATCATCTCCATTTTAGGGATGAGGAAGTGGACAGGCGGAGAAGCAGAATAGAGGCAGGAACACCGAAGAGGATGCCCTGTGGTCCTTGCAGGAGCTAGAGAGCAGGGTCTTGAAGGTGTGTCAGGATCGCAGTGGGGTTACTGATTCCTCAGAGAGCCAAAGGAGAGCGGGATAGATCCCATCCCACATGTACCGCCTTCCCAACCCTTCCCCACCTGGTTACTCACCCGCTCTGAGGGTTCCGAGTTTCTTTATCAGCAGTTACCTCCGCTGTCCCTGCGTTGCTAGGTTACCTGTCAATCTCAGGAGGCGGGACTCGACATCTGATTGACTTTCCTTTTCACCATTCAATTCCTTGTTCCGCTCAGTCAGCCCACCTCCTGAGTCCTGACCAATTAGGAGCACCGTCTCTCTGTCCTCTCACCAATTGAAAGACCCGGGACGCCCTCTGGGTTGGGCTGGATAAGTAAGGTGGCGAGGATGGGAGTGGGAACAGGGCGGAGCTTCCTCGTCCCGCCCCTTCTCAAGGAGGCGGGCCGGGAGTACTGCATCGGCAGCGGGTGAGAACTGGGGAAGGACGTGAAGCTTTACCAATCAGAGCTCACCATGGCAGCCCAAGATAGCCAATAGGCCGTGGAGAAGGGGAATTGGGGCGGGGCCACCGGGTTGAGGGGACAGTGGGCGGTGGATGGGAGAGCTGGCGCAGCTGCTGTGGTGGCAGCTGCTGTGGTGGCAGCGGCTGAAGTAGCGGTGTCTGTAACAGCTCTGGGCTCGGGGCTTTGGTGGCGGCGCCGCCGGCGGGCTGGGCTGCACGGTGCGGACTCCGGCGCGCGGTCCGGGTTGCTGGCGCGGCACGTGTAAGAATTTGAAGGGTGCGAGGGTTTGGCCCGAGAGAGAGGGCAGGGGTCAAGGGTCAGAGGGCGTGGAGTAAGGGTTTGCGGCTGGACGGGTTGCGGGTGTGGGAGGTGGGCAGGGCGGGGCCAGAGGGGCGCGCTTCTCTCGGTCCAGCCCAGGCCTGGGCTTTGCACTTCTCTCTTCTCCCCCGGTTTCCTCGGGCGACCCCCAAGTGGGGGCCCAGACCCGGACTGGGAGCACGTGGAGCTGGAGCCCGCACTCCTGCCTCTTGCTTCTCCTTTCACCCGCTCATCTCCCCGGCGCCCTCCGGTGACCCCGCAGGAGACTCATACCCGGGTCAGGCTGCCCCAGTGGACAGCGGGTTGGCAGTTGGCTCTTTTCCCCGGGACCTTTCCGCAGGAGTGACCTGGGTCCTTCGTACAGAGAGCCAAAGCCCGCCGAAGGAGCACAGGGCTAGGACTTAGGAGTCCTGGGTTCTCAGTCTGCACTGTGTGACCTTGGACAAGTTCCTTCCCCTCTCTGGGCCTCATTTTTCTCTCTCTGTAAAATGAAGGGTTTAAATTCAAATTGGGGAACTGATTCTGGGAGTGGGTATAGGATAATGGTAAGTGGGATGGGTCACGGAATTCAGAATGCCTGAGTTGAAATCTGGGCTATCCCACTTCCCTGTTTACTTGTAAGAGGCAAGTTAACTACTGTAAGCCTTGGTTTCCTCATCTGTAACATGGGAATATTAGCTAAGATAGGATTTCTCAACAACAGCATTATTGACATTTTGAGCCATATAATAATTTTGGAGTCGTCTCCCCTGTGCATTGTAGAATGTTTAGTGGTATCCCTGGTCTCTACCAACTAGTGACCCGCCCACTCCCAAGGTATGATCATCAAAAATGTCTCCAGACATTGCTAGTATCCCCTGGGGGGTAAAATCACCCCAGTTGAGAGCCACTGAGCTGAGATAATGCATGCAAGCAAGCAGTTATATACTAATGTTAAAACATAAAAACCACTAGCCATTATGACAATAACGATAAAATTAAGAAACTTCTTGATGAGTTGAGAGGATTAATAGATTCTCTTGCCTTCAAAATAAGTACAGGAGATGATTGTCAAAGATGAGTAATGGATACAAGGAAGTTACTTATATATTTTCTAGTTTTGACTACGTTTGAATATTTCCGTGGTAAAGAGTTAAACCAAAAAAAAAAAAAAAAAAAAAAAAAAACCTAAAAAAATAATTCTTAAGATAGCCTAATGGTAGCATCTCACCTGGGATTTCCTCTTCTGCCTCTCACTAGTGAGTTTAAAAGTAAAATAAATCCTCAGATCTGGAGGAAACTTAAAAAAAAATCTTCTCACAGGAAGTTTGCTGGGCTGAAAGCTACAGGCTTAGCAGCAAGTAGCACGGTATTTACTTTTGCTGTCTTGTTTTAAGAAGATGTGCCATTCCCCCTATTGGTGCTGAGGGATCTGCTGGAAGTTATTCTAATGAATCACGAGAGAAGTAAATTGCCATGTTGCCATTCAGTGGGTCAATTTGGAGGCAAAATTGACTCAGCCTGGAGGCCACAGCTTGAGGAAGGAACCTGCTGTTGTTTTCAAGTTCAAAGGTCTGCAGTCAGATCTGCTGAGTCCCTGCTTTTCTTTTGGTCCTTCTAAGCAGAAACAGGAATGTGTATAAATAGGAACTGTAACAGGCTAGTTCTGAGTGTTTTAAATTGAGAGTTAAGGATGAGCACCTTTGCTCTGTGATTCTGGACATCATTTTAAAAATACTCATGTTTCCTTCCCTTTCTTCCTCAAACACTTACATCTAGAACAATGCCCATATGAGAATGATATGTATTGTTTACCAGCAAAGTCTAGAATGATCTTGGGAGTATGTGTCTAACTACTCCTGAGAGGTTGCTTATAAACCTGACGTGAAAGACATTTAAAAAAAAGATATGGACAAATATAGATTACTTGGCATGCTGACACTTTACTGGTCATTGAAGCTAGGTGCTGTATGTCTTGGGGCTGTTTTGAAGTTTCAGTCAACTTTTACTTATAGTTTGCTAGTAAAGCCCCTGGTACATGGTAAGTGCTCATTAAGTATTAATTACTATTATTCTAATGGTTGTCTTTTTGTCTTTAAAAAAAATTTTTTTTTTTTGGTAGCTAGCCAGTACAGGGATTGAACCCTGGACCTTGGTGTTATCAGCACCATGCTCTAACCAACTGAACTAACCGGCCAGCCCTGTCTTAAATTCTTCATAAAACTCACACACAAATAAGTGTAAAGATGGGTGGAGGTGGAATATATTAGCCCTAATCTCACTCTCCAGACATAATTACCCTTAACTTTTCAATATTTGTTCTTGCAGATGCCATTTATAATGCCTTTTAATGCCATTATACTGTAATAACTCTTCTTTGTTTAAATTAAGATATAATTTACATACCATAAATTTTACCAATATAAAAAGTATAATTCAGTGGTTTTTAGTATATTCACCAGGTTGTGCAGTCATCACCACTGTCTATTTTCAGAACATATTCATCAGTAGTGGTTATGTTTTAATAATTGTCTTTCTTTTCTTTTTATCCCCCAAATCTTAGAAGATGCCTCTAATGGAGTTTCTGAGAAGCACCTCTGGGCCAGTGGCTTTGAAAGGGAGCTCCAACCAGAGACTATTTAAAGCCCTGGACATTGCATCCTGAGAGCTATAGGAGAGGAGAACATGGCTGTGAGCTTAGACGACGATGTGCCCCTCATCTTGACCTTGGATGAGGGTGGCAGTGCCCCACAGGCTCCCTCCAACAGCCTGGGCCAAGAGGAGCTACCTAGCAAAAGTAAGACAGTGGGGTGGACTGTGGGGACTGCAGCTATTCTGTTTCAGAGGGGGAGAGACAATGAGGGCTTTGTGGTCTGATAGAAGGGGCATGTACCCTCTCACCTGACCCCACACTTGAGACCCAAGTTCTGACACAGAAACTATTCCTGGGAGACTGGGGGCATCTAGTTCATTATCCAATCTTCATAATGCTTATAGCGGCTGGGCTCGCCCTCCTGGAGCACTCGCTTCCCTCAGCCACTTGCCTCCCTTGCACCTGAGGTCCCCAGGCTCTGTCTGTAGACGCTTGGCAGGGAACTCAGGCAAACCTACTTCTTGGCTAGCTTCCCTGCTCTATTCCTTGTTAAACAAAAGGAGCAGATCTCAACACCAGCCTCTGTGTGTCCCACTCTGAAACCACTGGCAGGAAAACAGAGCTGACTGCTTCTCTCGTCTCCATCTCAGTCCTCGCGTTGCCCAAGATGGGGGAATGAGGCGAGCATTTGTTGTGATCCATTGATTTGAGGGTTTGGGGTTTTGCTTTGTCTTCCTCTGAGCTGAAGCCTAGCACAAAGTGAACCCAAGAGAGGTAGTGAGATTTAAATTTTTAAAATTTTAAGTGTGTTTCTGGCAGAATGAGAGGCCTTAAAAACCTTCATAGTCCTTGTCTCGAGGCCATTTGTTTCATCTACTTAGGCCTTGGGCTCAAGAGAGACTTAAAATAACTGGTCTTTTCTGCAGTGTCCTAAGATGCCAGTACCAGAACTTTAAGGTCTCCTTAGCGTATGGATGTTCCACCATCTACCAGTGCTCCTCAGCCAGAGCATAGATGGACTGCTCTTCTCTCATGCACAAGCGGAGACACTTGGGACTAGGGAGAGAAGAGCCTGGCTCTCCTGTCTCCTTTGTCCATAGAAAACACAGTTGGGTTGCAGGGAGCTCAGCAACCTCTTCTTCTCTCATGCACAAGCGGAGACACTTGGGACTAGGGAGAGAAGAGCCCGGCTCTCCTGTCTCCTTTGTCCATAGAAAACACAGTTGGGTTGCAGGGAGCTCAGCAACCTCCCCTGGGAAGTGATGAAGGAGAACTGTGTTCCTGGGGAGGAGAGTGCTGTGGGAGCCCTGGCTCCCTATAAACAGGCCTGTCTTTGCTTTGGCATGTCCACCCCCATCTACGGTGGCCAAGCTGGGTGGTCCAGGAGGATTAGAACAAACCAGATTTCCCCCTGAGTGTCACTAAGAGCTGAGAAAGCAGTAGTTCTGATTTCAGGATCATCTGTTTTCTAAGATCCCTTTGCAAGGTAGGCAGCATTGTCCCTATTTTACAGAGGAAGAGATGATAGTGAGCAGAGATTTGAATCCAGGGTTCCTTCCCCTCTTCCTCCTCCTTTTTCTCCTTCTCCTACTCCTCCTTCTCCTTTTCCTTCTTTTATGAGCCCTTAATAAATGTGAGCACAGGCCGTTAGCACTTATGTGCATTATCTTATCATATAACCTCAAGATATAGAGTTACTGTTATTATCTGTGTTTTATAGTGGAAAAGAGGGCCTCAGAGAGGTTGAATAACCTGTCTAGGGTCACACAGCTAGTAAGCAGTAATGCGTCTCTGATCTGTCCTCCCACACCACTGTGGAAGGTGCTTTGGGAAAGGGATGTACGTGAGTATGGCACAGTCTCAGCTTCAGAGGAGGACACTGCCTAGTGACAGAGGTGTGAAGTCCACAAGGGAATGGGCTGAAAGGAAGGGTGGTTGGCATACTAAAGGTGTGGCTCATGTCTGGAAATAGCCAGGCTCAAGATTCAAGTGGGAATCCTGGTTGTTAGTGAGTGCCACTTTTAAATCCCTCCAAAGCATCCAAGCTGATGGTAGGTGTTCTGTTGTCCTGTGAGGTAAAAGTGGGAAGAGCAGCCCAGTTCTGCGTCAGGCTTTGAACTGATGATGGAGCTCGATGAGTAGGAAATAGGCCAAGAGCAAAGAGACAGTAAAACTCATGTTGGATAAGCCACTAGTGAGGCTGTTCTTATCTCGGCAAAGTCAGTGGCTTCTTTTAGTTTGTTTCTTAAGAAAAAAGATAACTAACTGCCAGGGTCCAGAGACGTTGTGTTTTCTACACAGTGCATTAGTGCCTCAGTTTCCTCTCTCACTCTCTTTCTGGGTCATTTACTAAAAACTCTAAGAACTAGTAGTTGTAATCCACCAGGCCTGGCTGGGGAAAACAGTGGGGCCTCTCTGAGGAAAGATTTCAGAGAAAGCCTGCTCTTCCTTAGCATAAGCCTTCATTATTTCATGCTTGGGTTTTGGCATTGAGCTCCTTCCCAAGGTGCCCTTCCATGCTGTCTGAGCAGCCTGTCTAAAACACAAATCCAATCTGGTAATTTCCTTATCTTAAAGCTCCTCAGTATCTTCCCATCTCTACAGGATGCAGGCCATGCCCTTTAGTGTACAAGGCCTTGGGTATTCTAGTGCCTTCTTGCCTGAACAGTCCCATTTCCTGCCTCAGCCCACAATATCACACTGCTTTTAGTTCATTGAATCCCAGTGCATTCTTAAATCTCTCTTCCTTGCTGGTAAGTCTGTCTGGAATGCCTTTCCCAGCCTCTTGTTTACTCATGAGCTCCAGTTCCTTCTTGAAAGTCCTGCTGATAACACCATCGTTTTGAAGCCTCCACTGAACTTCACCTTCCTGGCAGAGCTAATTACTCACTGCCCTTTTCTGCTTGGTTTCCTGATTAGGCTTCCAGTATTACAAGGAGCTCACTGTGTGGTAACTACTTGTTTAGGCATCTGATCACCCCATAGGCCCTGAGTTCCATTCATCTTTGTATCATGTAGCTCAATACCTACAATATGTAGATACTCAACAAATCATGCTCAGAATAAACCTGGTGGGGTTTCTGGGGCCGAGTGGCTGTCTGGGCATCTTAGTTAGAGGTGGGCAGCATCTGCTCCTGCCTTTTCTCCTAACTGGTGTCTTGAGTCCCATTGCTCCCAACATGGCCAATTGATCGTCCTGGAGACTGCTATCATTGACCTGGCTAAAATACACCCTTGTCTGTGGCTGCTGTATACCCTTGAGGTATTAAGGAGTTGGCAGAATGCAGTTGGAGACCATCAGCAGAGCTGGCAGAGACAAGAACATAAACCACTGAGAACTTTCTAAGCTTTCTAAGGGTATGAGCCTTGATGAAACCTGTACCTTTGTCCTGACCCAGCAGTCACCAAGCCCTTCCTCTGGCTCTGAACCTATGTGCTCCTTCTATCAGTCTGCTCAGGTGGCCATATAAATAACATGGATTGGGTGGCTTAAACAACAGAAATTTATTTTCTCGCAGTTCTGGAAGCTGGAAGTCGAAGATCAAGGTGTAGGCAGGTTTGGTTTCTTCTGAGGCCTCTCTTCTTAGCTTACACATGGCCACCTTCTGGCTGTTTCCTCACATGATCGTCCCTAAGTTTATGTCTGTCTTCTTATAAATATGCCAGTGCTGTTGGATTAGGGCCCACTCATGTGACCTCATTTTACCTTAATTACCTCTTTAAAGAGTATACAAATACAGTCACATTCTGAGATACAGGAAGTTAGGGCTTCAGCATATAATTTTTGGGGAGACATAATTCAGCCCATAACACTCCTACCTTTTCCTCAGATGCAGGCACCCAGGAATCTAGCTGTGCTGCCTGTGACCTTTAATCCTATGCTAAGAACTATCCCTGCAGGAAACTAGAGGGTTTGGATCTTTCTCCTTGTATGAGCAGTGTGGATTTTATGTAAGACTCAAACATCTTTGGGCTATAAGAGTGGCTGCTGAAATGCTAATGAATGACTCACAGGCAGAACGTGTCAGGTTGATAAAGGAGGCAGGTATGAGTTGAGGTATTTAAAGCCTGGAAATTAGGAATAACCTTGAGAACAGTCAGTGGGTCTGGTGTTTGACAGGGCAATTTAGAGACAGCCTGCAGCCTGCACTGTGCATCAGACAGTGGTCTAAACCACCACGTTTAGGGAATCAGATGTCCAGAGTCTGAGCACTATGGTCAGCACGGGGTTTTCCAAGGTAACTCTGGTTGCACTAAGCTTTTGCTTTCTCGTTGTCTTTAACCCAGTTGCTGCCTAAGCTGGGCCCGCAACAAATGCCTTTTCTGGGTGAGGAAAGGGTTGGAGATGAGGGGGCTGGCTGAGGTGTGAGCAGGGTGTTCAGTCTCATGGATTCTTCATGGTTTTAAGGTGACAAGCCACGCAGGAATAAGGGCTAAGGTAACAGAGCAGAGAACTCCCCTCTCCCTCCTTCACCCTGATGCCTGGTATGTGATCAGGAGTTACCTAGGATCAGTGCCATGCCAGCATTGTGGAGGGTCACTGTCCCCTGGCAGGGGCCAACACATGGTGCCCTGGCTCACTTTCCAGAGTCTTCATGTAGCCAGAGCCGGTTGGCACCAGGCTTGGTCAAGGTGGGCCAGAACTGTTAGCCTCAGGGCAGACAGAGTTGCTGGAAAAGAGCTGTGGGGCTGTTACCAAAGGATGATCAACCCCCAGCTGGACTCTGCACCGCAGAAATCCATGTCCGTGGCTCTTAGTTTCTGAGTGTCCCCACTATAGCTGTCAAAGAGTGAAGGAAGCCCAAGGGACTTGTATAGCTTTTGTCACTTATGATACACTGTGTGGTGGAGTGGTTGAGTGTATATATCAACCTCCAGACTTCTAATCCTAGCTGAGTACAGTGCTTAGCTTCTCTAAGCCTCAGCCTCCTCATCAGTAGAATGGGATCGTGATAGAATCTCCTAGTAGGGTTGTTGGGGGGATTTAGTGAGATCATGTGTGCAATCACATAGTCAATGCTCAGCCAGTCATAGGCGTTATTATCATGGCCAGAGATTGGGCTGCTTCTTTGGAATATCCGCCATTAGCAGGGGTCCTGAACCCAGACTAAGATCTGATTCCTTTTTGCCTCACTCCTGGCACAGTGGGTGGCCACTGCCAGGCAGAGAAGCTGAGGCAGCATGGCAGCTGAAGACCAAGCAGCAATTAGATTTTCACAGCCTCCCATGGAGCTTGGGCATTTGGCTCTGACGGAGTCATTTCCCTGGCTTTTTTAGGGCCTTGCTGAGGCAGAATGCGGGGTGTCACTAGACCGGCAGCAGCACCAATTAAAATGAGCAAGCACCCAGCATGCCGGGTTGGAGCCTCATAGCTGAGACTTGAAGCCTTTCACTTCCTCAGCCCTCCGTGTCTTCATGGGGGGATCCTGTCTTTTGCCTTGGGCCCCCTGCCATGAAATGTCATTTCTCTCTTCTGCACGCAGAAAGCTGCTGTGTCTAAATGGCGGCTGGGTGTGGACTGGAGTGCCTGCTGCACTGCTCTTTACTGATCACCTTAGGGAGGTCTGAGTTCACATTTGCTCTGAAAGTGCTTCATGAGCCAGAACAGACAACTTGGCAGCCTCCAAGTGGGGGAGAGTTTGGATGGCTCACAGCAGTCAGCTTCTGGTGGCTTCTGGTTGCTGGGCCCTGCCTGGAGTTGCCTCATATTACAGCACAGTGGCCCAGCAAGGAAGCCCATGCTCTTCAGAGGAAGCATCAAGGGACTAAGACTGGGAAGGACGTTGGTCCAGACTGCCCCCATTCCACCATTGTGCTCTTGTAGCAGCTGTCCATTCTTATCCCTGCACTGGAGCAAGTTCCCTGATTTAGACGCTTCCTAACTCTAACCCATGGTCAGGTCAGTCGTTGGTCCAGACTGCCCCCATTCCACCATTGTGCTCTTGTAGCAGCTGTCCATTCTTATCCTTGCACTGGAGCAAGTTCCCTGATTTAGACGCTTCCTAACTCTAACCCATGGTCAGGTCAGTCTGAGTAAGGATGTGCTCAGTGATGATGATGGCCCAGGGGTTTTGAGCTCCTGCCATGTGCTAGGCAGCGTCCGCAGCACTTGGCTTGTACTGTCTCTCTCATTTGGTCCTCCCAGTGGGTCCCTGAGGTTGGTGCTTTCAGTATCATCTTGCAAAAAAAGAAACAGGCTCCCAGGGGTTGAAACTTATGGAAGGTCACCCAGTCACTTTAGCAGCATTTGAACCCATGTCCTCTGACTCCAGAACTGGTGTCTTAACTAATATGCCCCCCACTGTGAAGTAAAGCTCTGTGGAAAAGGTAAAATTTTATTCTGAATTTCTTTCCCAAAAGGAAGGTGGTTTCTTTTTTTTTTTTTTTCTTAAAAGATGACCGGTAAGGGGATCTTAACCCTTGACTTGGTGTTGTCAGCACCACACTCACCCAGTGAGCTAACCGGCCATCCCTATATGGGATCTGAACCCGTGGCCTTGGTGTTATCAGCACCACAGTCTCCCGAGTGAGCCACAGACTGGCCCAGGAAGGTGGTTTCTATCTTTATCTTTTTTCTTTTCTTTCCAGGAATGCTGTGTTGAGATATCTCTTTTTTAATTAAACTTTTATTTCGTATAAGGCATATTATTATTCTTAATTGGAGTTCCATAGCTGGAAATCCCTTCCATGTTGTAAAAACAGGAAAACCAATGGGGTTGCATTGTAAAATCTGTGTTGGATCATCCAAGAGAAGCTAGAAAACATGGAGAAGTGAAAAACCAGACCATAAAAGACAGCCACGATTTCACCATCCACAGAAACAATGGCTTTCTTCTTAATGCATGCTCTCCCCCCGGTTCTTCCTCTCCATAGCATTTGGCTACATTTGCCAGCACTGTGGTTGGAACAAAAAAATTGGGTCTGAGAATGGGAAATCACAGGAGTCAAGATTTGGGGTTGGGAAAGGAAGGACAAAGGAGGACCAGCTTGGAGTGGGGCATGAGGCAGACTCAAAAGTCCGGGTGGGATTGCAGAGAGGAGCGACCGCCTGAGGTTGTCAGTTCCCAGTGGCAGATGTCCCCACATTGGGACTTGCCTGGGGGATGTCCCAGACCGGACTGGATAACCGGATTGGGGCCATTGGTGTTATGTTGCCTTTTGTACCAGGGACCCCCTTTGCCTTGTTTGCTTTTTGTTGGAGGTACTTACCTAGTTGTAAAAAGTGCAGTTCTTCCTCTACCCAAACCACTCATGAAGCTCTGGCTCAGAGGAAGTAACCTTGTAGCATAAGACCTGGGGCCCAGTGTGCTGGGGGTGTGTTGGGGACTGTGTACGCTCTCTGAAGAGGCAGTGGCTACTTAGCTCTGGTCTGTCGTTGTCATATAGCATGACAGACTGATTGTAATACATTTTCCAATTTTTCAAAAGAAGTTAGAACCTATACTTTTAATCAGAAATCTTCTGTTTTTTTTTTTTTTTAAAGATGACTGGTAAGGGGATCTTAACCCTTGGCTTGGTGTTATCAGCACCACGCTCAACCAGTGAGTGAACCGGCCATCCCTATATAGGGATCCGAACCTGTGGCCTTGGTGTTATCAGCACCACACTCTCCCGAGTGAGCCACGGGCCAGTCCAGAAATCTTCTGATTTTTAAACGTTGACAGCCAATTCATATGCCTTATTCCTAGCCAGCAGAATAAAATCTGGTCAATAGGCTGTTACTGTATGATCTGTGACATAGAACATATCAATTCAGCCTGTTTTCTGTTTGAACAAACTATTTCAAAATAAGGAAAACAGTACAAAACCAACCAACAAAATCTCCATGGCCCTTGAGGTTATCTTCTCCTTTGGGTGGCTTTTCACGAGAATCAGAACTGGTCAGACAACTTGTTCTTTGTGCCTTAGTGCTTTGCCTAAAGAAAGACCAGATTTCATTTAGCTTTGGAATTTTGGGGAGGATGGGAGGACAAAGCAGGTGTGTACATGTCCCAGGAACCCCTTCCTCTT
>NW_007726918.1:180345-235875 GCF_000696425.1 Galeopterus variegatus
CTTGGGTTAGAGGGTACCGGGGAAAGGGTGGATTCAAATCTTTGACTGTCTTCTTGCCTCCACCCTTAGGGCCATACTGAGGAGTTCGGACTTCATCCTGGGGTGATGGAGAAGCCCCAAAGTGCTTTAAGCAGGGGAGTCACCATCACATTTCAGGGGAGTGTCTGAAAATTCACTCAGGCTGCCCTGCAAAGATTGTTGGAAATGGATGACAAGATCAGGTCGCATGGTGATGGCCCTGTTTTGTTTGGCCCGAACAGTGTTTTAAGAGGTAGCATAACCAAGCAAACATCATGCTTGGTCTCAGCATGAGCAGCTTAGCATGTGTCATCTGACACCTGTCTGGTACCTGTAGTCATTTGAATTTGCAGCCCCTGGAGTAGATTCTGGTAGTATGGAGATGAGAGAGAAATGATGATGAAGCTCAACTAAGGGAGTAGCAGAGGACAAGCTTATGGACGAGTGTGATTTAGCAGAGGTAGGAGTTGGGCGTGCTAGTGGGAAAGACTGAACATCCTGGGCATGAGTAGCAGCATGGGCAGAGGTAAGGAGGGGGCGTGAGCCTCCCTGGGAAGCGCCAGAGGGGAGCATACTAGGGGCAGATTGGATTTGGGGTATGAGTTAGAGCATGCGCTCTGGGGTCAGACCAGCTAAATTTGAATCCAGCTCTGCCATCTGCTGCTGGTACCTTGGGCAGGTGATGAACCTCTCTGAGCTTCAGTTTCCCCATTTGTAAAGTGACACTAATACCAATATTAGGACTGTTGTGAGGTTTAAAGAAAATAGCATGCCTCCAACAATTAGCACAGTGCAGCATCTTGACTGGAGATGAGAGAGAAATGATGATGAAGCTCAACTAAGGGAGTAGCAGAGGACAAGCTTATGGACGAGTGTGATTTAGCAGAGGTGGGAGTTGGGCGTGCTAGTGGGAAAGACTGAACATCCTGGGCATGAGCAGCAGCATGGGCAGAGGTAAGGAGGGGGCGTGAGCCTCCCTGGGAAGCGCCAGAGGGGAGCATACTAGGGGCAGATTGGATTTGGGGTATGAGTTAGAGTATGCGCTCTGGGGTCAGACCAGCTGAATTTGAATCCAGCTCTGCCATCTGCTGCTGGTACCTTGGGCAGGTGATGAACCTCTCTGAGCTTCAGTTTCCCCATTCGTAAAGTGACACTAATAACAATATTAGGACTGTTGTGAGGTTTAAAGAAAATAGCATGCCTCCAACAATTAGCACAGTGCCTGGCTTATACCAGACTGAGCACTGGGTGGATGTCAGCTAGTATAATTAGGGTCAGGGGTTGAGCAGGTAGATCCACTTTATGGAGAGCCTAGAATGCCAGTGGCAGGAGTTTGGACATGGTTAACTAGGGAATGGGGGCTGCTAAATGTATTTGGGCCAGAAGGTGATGTGATGACAGAGCATCTTATTACTGACTTCTTGCCATCTCTGGATGCCATCTCCAGCCACCACGATAACCCCTGAAGTTAGAAACCCTGGGGAGGGTCAGCCCTGAGTGAGGGTTACTTTCTCCCTGGAGATGAGGAGGTGGATGGAGAGGAAACTCCCAGGCTGTTCTACAGTGGCAGGAGCCATACTAGGGATTTTTCTGTCTGTATCCCTCTTCCTGACCAGTCCCTGAACTTCCCCAGGGCCGGTCAGGATTGGGCCTTATTCATCTGTACAGCCTCAAAGCTCTGTGCAATTGCTACCTCTCAGAAGGTACTCAGGAAATATCTAGACAGTGCTGAACTGATGAGTACTTTTCCCAGGCTCACTTGGCCTGGGTGCAGGAGGGTGCACCTTAAATTGGAAGCAGCCCAGAAATATCTGGCAAGGAGAAAGTAGTTAGTGAAAGAAAAGCAGAGTGGATGGGGTGAAGATGTTTGGTTGTGCCCTGGCCCTACCCCACATCTTCCACTTTGCCCTTCCTAATCCCACTTTAGGATCAGAAAGGACCTCCAAGTTCCAGAGTCACTTTCTTGACTGAAAAATCATGGCTTCTATATTAGTCCATTTTTGTGTTGCTATAACAGAATACCTGCGACGGGGTAATTTATAAAGAACAGAGGTTTATTTGGCTTACAATTCTGGAACATCTGCTTCTGGTGCAGGCCTCAGGCTGCTTCTATTCATGGTGGAAAGTGGCAGGCAGCCAGTGGGTACAAGCAGATCACATGGCCAGAGGAAGTGAGAGAGAGAGAGAGAGAGAGAGAGAGAGAGGAGGTGCCAGGGTCCTTTAAACAATCAGCTCTCACGGGAACTCATAGAGCGAGAACTCACTCACTACCTCCACCCCCCAGGAAGGACATTAATTCGTTCATGAGGGATCCGCCCCCATGACTCAAGCAGTTCCCAAAACTACCACATTGGGTATCAGATTTCTACATGAGTTTTAGGGGGACAGGACATCCAAACTCTTATGAGCTTCTAACTGTTTCCAGTAGATAAGTTCCTGCTTTGTTCTGGTGCACCAATAACAATCCCTTACACAACCCATCCTGATCTGGGGTTGACCAGGAAGTTCTAGGTCTGCTCAGCCTAGCAGCCTAGCTCTGCCTTTCTCCTCCTTCATGGTGAAGTGTTGATTGATGTCTTGTCTTTCGCCTTTGTGGGGAAATCCATCCTCATAACCACCCTTACTGTACTGAGGAATTGGTGTCTTGGAATATGTCAGGCTTTGGATTACAAATTAAAACACACACACACACACATTCTGATCTCTTTCCCCATGTATTTTAGCTATAGAAGCAAGCAGAGACTATAAAATTGCTGTAGCAGCAGTGTCTTTTTCTTTTTTAGGCATGACATAGGGGTTTTGTTTTGTTTTTCCATGGAAGGCTCTATTATGTTCAGGGAACCTCCTAGGTGAACCTTTTGGTGGCTTCCCTCCTTCAGCATGCATTTGGAACATTTGCAGATATCTCCCATGAGTGTTCTGTGGGTGCCACCCCTGCTCCTTGGCCTGACAGCAAATCCAGTAGCTGCAAATCAGAGTGTCTTTTATGCTACCTTAAATGACAAAGTCTTCCCCAGAGCCATTCATGTTACCTTCTTCGTAGAGGCAGGAAGCATTGATTACAGTTGTAAAGAACCTGTGCAATAATGTTTATAGATGGTTTGTCCTAATGGCCTTGTCAGGTAAGTGGTATTCATCCCCATTTTGCAGATGTGCAAATTGAGGCACGGAGAGGGAAGTAATCTGCATAGGCAGACAAGGGGGAAGTAGGCTACGTTCGTTCAGCAAATGTTGGTGGGCCACGGCATGCCAGGCAGCCACCTGGGCAGACACAGGAGGAATTTGTGGCTCTTTAATCTCAGAGCCCTGCTTCCTCTGTTTTCAGGCCTTGCCCAGAATAAGCATTTCTCCACCCAGGCTCTAGTAGCCTTGAAAGTGTCATTAACATCAGAGTGTTGATGAGACCATAAACCTAGACCACCTCAGTTGGTGAGATTAGGCCACATTCTTGAATGGAATGTAGGACAAAGCCCTTGAAGACCAAGTGCTCTGGCCCGCCTTTCCTGCCTGACAGTGGCCCTGGTGCTTGACCTGGCCAGATTGTGAGAAATTTTGCCTTAGTATACTCCTGCCTGGCTGGCCACCATTCTTTGACTCCACACTAGAAATCAGAACCAATAATCAAAAGTATTAAAACATGGACTGCTCATATAATCTCATTTATTTAATGATCACATCATCTCATTTATTTTCTCATTTAAAGCACTTTCACTACCAAACCTCCCCTGGGCTGCTGTTTCTCTCACTTCCAATGTATTCCTGCTTCGGCTTTCTTTAGCTGAAGACCTCTGGAGCCTTCCCTAACCTGTTGGGCAGTGGCTGCATTTCTCATTCTCTGAATCTGCTGTGTGTGCCTCACTCTCTGCTCTCCACTGCACAGAAGCCCCCTCACTCCCCAGCATTTGGATGTAATAGATTTGATGCATTGAATTGGGGTTGGTTTTGTGCCATGATGGAGTCTGAGAAAATGGAAATTTGGTGAATTAGCTCATTTAAAATATGGATAGTAACACCAAGGTCAAGGGTGATTCCTGTACTAGTCAGCTTCCAAAAAAATATATATCTATATGGGTGGGAGGGCTAAGTTTGGTAAAAAATCTTTTCATAGTATGAATAATACCCCTGTATTCATCCCATGCCACGTTGGGTTTTGTAAATCACGTTCCCTTCTATCAGGACTTATCTGGTTTGTGGGTTTCTTTTTGTGTCTTCCTGATGCCCATTTGAGGCAGCAGGTGAAACAGAGCAGGAAGATAGAGTGTCCAGCTCAGTGTGATGCCTGGGTAGATGGCTGTTGTTTAGGGTGCTTATGTTACACAACTGTATCTCTTTCTGGTAGTACAAGTTTTGCAAAGACAGGGACCATGTCTTTTCTACACATACGCTGCTGCATGAAATAACATATCTGGGAGTGAGTCACCAGGTTCCAAAAACAGCCAGGATCCCAGATGACTCTGTCTCTCACAGCTCAGCCTCGTCGTTGGAGCCATCTGGGGACAGAGACTCATTTCAATGTGATCAGATCAGAAATAGCCCAGGCCGGGTGTGGCCTTGCTTCCCCCAGGAACAGCCTACTTTTGGGGACATTTGTATCTCTGCTTCCAGCATTTGCAGCTCTCCGGGAATCCACACCTGTCCTGTAATTGCCCTATCAGCTGGGGCTGCTCCATCCCCTCCTTCCCTCACATCTGAGCTCCCTCACCACCACCCCACCATTCATAGACCACCTCTCTTTTTAATCTCTCTTTTTCTTAGATTGGGATTTTTTTTTTTCTTATTCTTTTAGCTCTTGCTGAAAATCAGCCTGGGCCGAGCAACTGTGCTCAGGGCTGTCTAATGGCTTGGAGCCACTCCAAGCTGCCGGATGTGTTGGCTTTCACTTGTGGGTGGTCGCCGGCAAGCGTGATGTCTTCGCTCTGTGACTCTCAAGGGTCCGCTCTTCTTGTGGCCTTGGCTGTTCACACTTGGCTGGCCTGCCTATTTGTCTGGAATTGCAGTTTTTACTGCACACCCTGGAGCCAGTCTGGTAGCCTCAACAGGGCTCAGATTTTATTAGCACCAAAGTCCACTTGGCCGCCAGGCCAGTTGGCCCATTTGTTTTTGTCGCATATTGTGTTTTGCTGTTTTCTCTTGGAGACCAGACATTGTCCCAGAGTGTGTAGGGGATCAAAAGTCTGGAGATGTGATAGCTTGGGAGAATTCTAGGCTCTTACAAATATGTGTGTGTATTGGGGAGTGGTGTTATCCGCCAGTGCTCTATACTTTTGCTTCAGGGTCACCATGTCTACGGCAAAGGAGGGGGTCGAATTTCTGGCATCATGTCTTGGTAGATGAGCAGCCTTGAATGAGCTAAGGTTGTTTTTTTCTGGGCTTCAGTTTTTTTGTCTGTAAAATGGGGATAAGAATATCTACAGTCAGTATTGATATAAAGATTAAATGGGAAATTTTATATAATATACCACAGTTCCAACACAGTAAATGGAAACTATAAATAATATTAGTGTCAGGTTGATTTTCAACAAAGCAGCAATGTCCTTTTCTGAGCCCCTGAGTAGATAATCAAGGGCTCTCGGCATTGAGGACTTGAGCCCTCTCTTCCTTTTATTTAATTGTCCAACTCGCTCTTAAGGAATGTGAGCTGGGCATTTTCTTAGGGACCCTGTAGTAGCGATTGACTACCAACCTTGTTGCATTGCAGGGAGAATTAGAATCAAGCAGCTCCATTTTCTTGCCCTTTCTTTAAAATGGCTTCTTTGTTTCCATTGTCTTTTTCTTTATTCATGATGCCTTTTTGGTCTGCCTTCCCTACTTTATAGAAAGGGAAACTGAGGAAAAAGGAAGGGAAGGCTGAGCCTAGTGCCTGGCCATTAACTGTGCAGGGTTTCAGGTCCCTGGAGAAGGAGCATGCTTAGGCCATCAAACTCTCTGTAGGATGTAGCATTCCTCCCAGTCATCACTTCCCCAAGCTGCCTGTGCCTTATGACCACCTCACCTCTTGTTGCTGCCCTTCTGAACAAAACTGCCCGCCACAGCAGAAGAGCCAGGTGCTGCGGCGTGGCCACTGTTGATGGTCCAGCCAGTCCCCAGGTGCTCCTAGGTAGGGCCAGAAAACATCTTTGATCCATGCTGACTTATCAGCGGCCTTCATGCAGGTTGAGACTCAGCCAGACTCATTCTTCTGAGCACTGCTTGTCTGCTGACCTCTTGTAGGGGCCCGCAGAGCACCAGTGCATGGTGAAAAATGCCTTTAATCTCCATGGGTTCTTCTATAGCTCCTTTCCTTGTGCATTTCACAATTAGCATTTCTGCTGCTTCCAATGGAACATGGGACAGATGTTTGCACAGGTGCTGCACTCTTCACTGGGTAAACAGAGTGGCATTTTCATGCCTGTGTGAGTGAGTGAGTAAAGCGTAGGGCCTTGACAATTGTTTTTTAGAGCATCCGAAGCACTTCCCACATGGTAGGCACTCAGTAAATATTTCGTGAGTGAGTAGTGGTTGTGAAAACCCTTTGTTTCATAATAAACCCGGGAACAGGAAGTACAATTCCAGTTTGGGCCTTGAAATTCATGGACCGAAGAAGTCATGTCCTGCCTCACCAAGAAAGTACCTGTGGACATCTGGCAAACCATGGGATGTGCGGCAGGGCCAAGTTGCAGTTCTCCATCTTGGGAAGGGTGGTTAGGAGAATTAGACAATGAAAATGACCATGGTGGCCCCTGGCGAATTTAACCTGCTCTATAAATGTGAGCTCATCATGGCTTCCCTGGGAAAAGGAACTTGTGGTTTTGCCCATGTAGATTGTTTGTGGATTGGTTATGGAGTTAATCAAGACTGACGACCTTGGCTATGTATTTCCAAATGGCACACCTGGTCAAGTTGCTCTACCATTAGGATCCAGTGGCTCAAGTCCACCTCCTTACCGTGAGGCTAGGCTCACACTTAGCCTTGTGAAAGCAGCGGAGGGGGAGGGGCAAGCTTGGGCTTCCTGGGCTCGAGCCCCAGCCTGGCTGCTTCCTTGCTCTGTGACCTTCTGCAAGTCACCTTAGCCTTTGTGGGCCTCAGTTTCTCCCTTTGTATTATCCCCTGCTAGGGATAATAATAGGGCTTGTTTACACTGAGAAAAATTAATAAATGGAAAGCCCTTAAAACTGCATCTGGTATGTAGCAGGCACTGAGTGTGAGCTGCTGCTGTTGTCATTTTTCACTGCGTCAGCCTTGTCTCTGGTCTCTGGCTCTTTGTGCTTCAGGATTACTGAACCCTCTATAGTTTCCTAAAAGTGTCCTGCAGTTTGCTTCTCTGTGCTTTATGCAAAACCTTCTCTGTTTCTGGAATGTGCCCCTCACCTCAATCCATTCCATCTTGTGAACACCTCCTCATCCTTCATCCTTCAAAAGCCAGCCCGACATTATCTTAGAATCCTTCCCTGCCACTGCCCACTAGCCCCTGTGGAGCACTGTGGTCACATCCTTTTCTAGGTTGTTGTAACTAACAAATGACTTCAGTTCTCCATAGCCACATTCCTTCTGTCATCTCCCAATTGGGATCTCCATGAGGACAAAGGTCATGGTGTTACTTTTTCTAATCCAACACCCAGCACAATTCCTGGCATACTGGTATACAGTAGGTGCTGAATAAATGTCTTCTCAAATTAAAGTATGTGTTCTTTGCATTAAGAAGGTCAGCCTTTTTAAATTTCACCCTACGTTTTTCTACCAGAAATTATAACATGATTTATTAAGACTAGAGAGGTACTCAACCTCAGGATATATATATATTTTTTTTGGTGGTCGGCTGGTATGAGGATCCAAACCCTTGACCTTGGTGTTGTAACACCGTGTTCTGACCAAGTGAGCTAACCAGACAGACTAGGATGTCTTCTTGTGAGTTCTTCCTCTGGCCAGTTTAGGTGTGGGCACCTCGGGCTATAATCACGGCCTTAGATGGCTAATTTTTTGGTGGTCGGCTGGTATGAGGATCCAAACCCTTGACCTTGGTGTTGTAACACCGTGTTCTGACCAAGTGAGCTAACCAGACAGACAAGGATGTCTTCTTGTGAATTCTTCCTCTGGCCAGTTTAGGTGTGGGCACCTCGGGCTATAATCACGGCCTTAGATGGCTACAGTGCTCTCCTTTTCCCAGCCCCTCTCCTGCTGCCTGCACTCTTTTCTGCACTCTGACTCCCAAGAGCCTCTTGTTTCTAATCTGTACCCTCCTGCATCTCCATGTCCTCTTTTGTGGCCATTGCTCTCAACTTTCTAATTCTTTTCCCTGCCAGTTCAAGGTCCCCCAGCGCTGGCCTCAAGGAAGACAGGGATTCCCTTTGGATTTGGCCACTGTCAGGTGGCCGGAAATAGGGCTGGAGGTGGCACAGGGCATTATCCTGGCCACTTCCAAATCAGAGCTCCTTCCAGAACAGTGCTTGACCCATGGTACCGCCCTGTTGAGCCTTTCGTTCTTCCTCCTCTCCTCTGGCTTAAGCCTTTGGCAGGACAGATTTTGGGCTTGAGGCCAACAATTCAACTGGGAGGGCTCTGTGCCAGTTTTTGCCTTTCTGGAGGTTGGTATATTTGCCTGGGGCTCTGCCCGGCTTTGGAGCCTTTACTAACATGCATTGATAACAAGGGTCCACCTCCCACGCCATCTTGCAACCAATTATCAGAAAGAGAAGGCCTGAGCAGAGGGGAACATGCGCTCTGCTTTCTTTTGGCGTAGTGTCTTATGCCCAATTTTTATCTGGGGGCCCTTGAAGAGCCAACTAGCACAGAAGCACTATGGCAACACCGTGCCTGTGAAACTCAACAGTGTGACTCTGGTTTATTTTTCTCTCCTCTTTGAGCTTTTTCCCAGGGAGTGGGGCTCTCAGTGACAACTGGCAAATGGTTGGGCAATTGCTTGTTGTCATTCTGGTGGGCACTGGCTTCTGGAGGGCTCTAAGTGCTTTGTGTGTATTGCATTTGTTTCTGCAATGCCCGGAGCACTGTTGGCATCAGTCCCAGTTTATGGATGAAGAAACTGAGACTCTGGGGATTAGGATCATGAACTGGGAGCAGGGGTAGGGCACAGCCAGAGTGAACTCGGGTGTCCAGGGCTACATTTTGTTTTGAAGAGGATGTGCGTGCGTGTGTGTGTGTGTGTGTGTATGTGTGTGTGTGTGTTTGGAATGCATAAGGTCGTGTGCACTTAAGAGAATTAGAATGAAAAATGTGTGTGTGTGTGTGTTTGGAATGCATAAGGTCGTGTGCACTTAAGAGAATTAGAATGAAAAAGAGGAAAAATAAAAATGGGGTAGGTAGGCTGGCTGGTGAGCTCAGTTGGTTAGAACACGGTGCTAATAACATCAAAGTCCAGGGCTCCGTCCCTGTACTGGCCAGCCACCAAAAAAAAAGAAAAAGAAAGAAATGGGGTAGGGTCCTCATTATCAACCTGCCCAAGGACAGTCACCCTGCATTTTTTTCTGATCAGGCGTACCTCCCAGGAAGAGCTCACAGGCCTTTTGTCCAAAGCAACCTCTCTCCACAGACTCTAAACCAAGGCCTCACTAGTTTACCCAGCCCTAGCTGACCCTGCAGTTGCTGGATGTGGGGTGGGTCGTCAGAGCCCTCCCCTCCTGCCTGCTCTTTCCCCCTCCTCCCTGGTGCTGCTTTATGGCTGGCATATGGAAACTGTTTCTATTTATCCAGCACCACCAGGATGCTGCTGCCCGCTGTGCTCCAGAAAACGGAAACCTTGGATTCCCAACAGGGTCGTTTCTGAGGCTGCATGCGTAGCAGCCAGCTGTTCTGCAGGGAGCGTCTGGGCCCTGTTACATCAGCATGGAGGAATCATTACCATCTGTGCAAACAGGTCATCCTGGTTTGTCTGCCTGTTCTCTGTATGAGGAATTTCTCTTGTACTTCGAGTCCGTTTTTGTTGTTGTTTTGAATTCTAATGTGTGTTGGTTCAGTGGTTTCTTTCTGTTCCTTCCTCATCTCCTCTGAGTGATTTTATGTTCACTCCCCTGGGCTGATTGCCAGGATTCAGGGAGGGTAGTTTAGGGGTTGGAGCCGCATAAATCTTTAGTGGCCAAGGTTCGTGACCTGAAAAGGCTGTGCCTGTCCTTTCAGTCTGGTTTTCATAAGAGAGCTCTCTGCCCAGGGAACCAGAAGTGCAGAACAAGATGTTTCCCTTCGTGGAACTTTCCCTGGAGGTGCAGAATGCGATCTTTTCTGGTTGCCAAGAATGTTCCTGGTCAGCTTCCTCTGCTTGCTTGCTGTGAGAGCCAGGGAGACCACCTCTTCCACCTGCCTGCGCCAGTCGTTGTCTTTCTCCTTCCCTCCCAAATTTCCATCTCAGCCATCTCCCAAAGTCAGAAATGCAGAGGCAAGGGCCAGCCATCATCTTCCTGGAGGAGGCAATGGAGGGCCAGCGCCCCGACAGCCCTGTGATGAGGTCATCCCATCTGTTCGAGCTGGGCCCTTGCGGTATGCCTTGGTCCTTGCCTTTCCAGCTCACCTGGAAGAACCTACCCTGCTCTGGGCAAGAATGGCACCAAAGTCAGAGGTCTCTAAATAATAACCAGTTTGAGAGGGCCGGTCCCAGCACGTAGGATGGGGCTGGACTGGGGTGACTTGGTGTGAGCCCATCGGACTGCTTTGTTGGATGGGACTCTTCCCGTGCAGAGGGTACTCCAAAGATTTGAGTGCCAACCTAGAGATTTGGGAGCCAGAGTTTCTCCCAGGAAGTGCAGATTGGGCTCAGTGGTCTGTGGGCAGGAGGGAGCCAGGGCAGCACGCTAGGTCACTAGAGCAGGTTGGTGCCAACAGCCCCTGAGGTCTGAGGCTGCCCAGGCAGAGGTCCCGGAGTAGACCCAGTGGGCAGGATCCATGGGCTTCAGTGGGGACAGACCATCTTCCAGTTGTCATGCCTGGTGGTGACCAGTCAGGACAACTGGGAGTTCCTGCATATTCTCTCGCTTACCACTTTGAGGGAGTTTGTTCTAAAGAGGCCGGGCTCATGGGGCTCAGTTCCCCAGCAAGCAGGGGCTCATCCCTCCAGACCCCTCCCTATCTGAATTCACAGGCCCACCCTCTGTCTCACTGGACCTGGCTGCCACTTGGCCCTCTCACTGTTGATACGCCCCTCCTGCTGCACCCTGCCTTCCTGTCTTTCACAGGCCTTTACTGTCCTTTCTCTTTGGAAAGCTGTTGCGCCTTTGAGCATACCTTATACTGGAAAAGTACAGCACTTGGGAGTTGGAGCATTTCCATCACCTCTCTGGCCACTTCTGCAACCTTGGAAGTGGGAAACAGGGTTAGAGCAGAGCAGGCGGGCAGAGAATTAGAACCCACAAGGCAGCCCAGCCCTGCCTCTGCAGTGCACTGAAAGTGCTTTTGGACTTGGCTGGTGTGGCTGTGCCACTGCGGGAAAGCTACATGTGAAAGGAATGGGACGAGACAGTGGCTCCTGGCCTTGCATTTGCATCTTTCTATAATCCCTAAATGTGCTGCCTAGCCGCTCATGCCTGGGTATAAAGGAGTCTCTTTGAAATCACCTGTGGCTTTCTTGAAAAGTCTGTCAGTGGCCCATGTCACCCAGGGTCTTTCAGCCCTCTCTCCATATGAGAGCCACAAGCAAACGATTGTGCTTTGCATTGTAGGACCTTGTAAGCATGCCAAGTTCTGTTTTCTGAGACAGTGTAAGGTTGAATGGTTAGAAGCACGGAACAAAGTCTGCCCTGGGAAGGGAGAATTCTCTATTCTTGCCCCTTAGCTGTTGAGTCATGTTTTCCTTCTTTCTTTTTAAGGTTCTACCAAATTAGTTTTATACAAAATTGTCCCTCTTTAGCGAATCCTTAAAAGAATGGCCTTTAAAAAATACAAAGAGATTATGTCATGCCCCTTCTTAACACCCTCAGTCACGCCCCGTGTGCTTTGGCTAGAGGTTACCCTCATTCCCGAGGGCTCTCTGCTCTCTGCCCTCTGCCCTCCAGGCACTGGGCATCTTTAAATGCCCCAGGGAGTGTGCAGAATCTTCAGGGCAAGATCACTTCCATTCAGATATGTTTGTTGGCCACTTCTCCATTGTGCCCAACACCAATCTGGGCTCTGGGGGCACCACAGTGAACATGACAAATGTTCCTGCCCTCGTGGAGCTGACATTGCAGGCAGGACACCAGGCCCAGAAGTAAACAGATGCCCTTTCAGGTGGTGACCCCATAAGGAAGCATCAAGCAGTGTGAAGGGGACAGAGTGATGGCCATGTGACTTCATAGGAAGGATGAGGGCAGCGTATGGTAAGATGACCTCTGGGTGGAAAACTGAAAGATGTGAGAAAGCTGGCCATTTAAAGATCCGAGGAGGGCAGTGGGACCAGCAAGTGCAAATGCCCTTAGGCAGAACATTTTAGGTGTGTTCCAGAATCATGAGGCCAATGTGGCGAGAGTGAGAGGGTAAGGGACAAAATGACAGCAGAAAGGTCATGGGGTCAGGTTTCATAGGACATTTTAACCCAGGGGAGGGCCTTAGAGTTTTCTCAAGAAGACAGGTTATTGTTACACTAAACTAAAAATTTACTTAAAACACACACTCTCTCTCACCCCCCCCCCCCCCCCAGATTTCTCCAACAGGTGTAGAGAATAGACACCAGAGGGGCAGGATGGGGAATGGGAGGCAAGTCAGCGGAAGGGGTTGTGCTGGTCTGGGGTAGAGATGGCTTGGGCCCTGGTGTGGAGGAGCCAGTGAGAAGCGAGATGTTGCAGTCCAGGTGCAGCCAGGATTTAGGAGCTCGTCAGTGTAATCCTTGAGAAGATGAACCTCCTGATTCCCGAGGTTGCTCCTGCCCTGAGATACTCTGTTGATGGCAGCTGTTCCACTCAGCTCTTGTAGGTCAAGGAAAATATGCTCAGTCATTCCACCAAGACTTCCTCCTGCCTGTCTACCAGTCACTTGTGGTCCTCAGTGGTGTATCTCAAGAGCTCTGGCCAGTTGGAGTGACAGCCTTGTGAGGACAGTCACTTACTCTCTTTGATTGGGATCATAGATACTAAACCTGTCTCACAGCTGCCTGCTGTTGTCAGAAGAGACAGCGGCCAGCAGTCACCCCACGGCCAACACTGGGTCAGCAGAGCCACCTTCCACATTTCTCTAGTGAGGGATAAGTGATGAATGATTGTGTTAAAGAGAGCTCTAGGCAGGATCCAGGAGGCCTGGGGGATGGACCCGGCTCTGTAACCAATTGGCCCAATTACATGGGACATATCTCATTCACTCCCTGGCCCTCAGTCCCCACCTCTAGAAGGTGAGCATTGAATTAAGTGGTCTTTAGGATCTGTTCCAGATCTGACAGTCATTGTTTCTATGATGGGCAGCAGAAAGTACCCAAAAATTCAAGCAGAAAAGCTTCATTAACAGTGCTCCTCAGACTCTGTGGTGAAGGACCTATACTTTCGTAAAGTACAATGAAAACAAATTACAGTTGACCCTTGAACAACGTGGGGTAGTTAAGTAGTTAAGTGCTAACAGTACTACTAACAGTAGGCAGTACTTAACTATCTGCCTCATTATGTCATGAATGCATGACAAAAATTTTCCAATATATTTATTGAAAAAAGTCTGTGATAATTGGATCCACACAGTTTAAACCCATGTTGTTCAAGGGTCAACTGTACTAGAAAAAAGAAATATTGCATCAAGGCCACTTAGTATGAAGGTTTCTGAACACTGTCTCTAATTCCTGGATTTCTCTCATCCTGGACTGTCTTCCTTGTGCAGGCCATGTGGAGTAACAGTGCTCCACAGTTTAGCTTAGTTGGTTCTGAGCACAGACCTCATTCATTTTCCAGCTCTGTCACTTTCTAAATGTGTAAGACTCTGAGTAAATTCACCAGTCTCTCCATGCTTCCATTGCATCATCTGTAAAAAGGGGGTACTCATGACAACCCCTCAAAAGGTTGTTGTGAGGATGAAATTATTTTATATGTGTGTGTGTATGTATGTGTATATATATATATATATATATATATATATAAAAATGCTTAGAATAGTGGCTGACACACAGAATATGCTCTGTAAGTGTTTGTTATTGTGGCAGAAGCAGAGTTGCTGAGATCTGAGCTGGACAGATTGTGGGCCACAGTTACTCAGCAGGTGGGAGAGGGATGTGTGTGCTAAAGATGCCATTACCCCCCAAGCAGCAAGACCGTGTTTGTGGAAAGCTTTAGTAACCAGCAAGATCCAGGAGGCTGGGCTTTGTGCTGATTGTGGCATGCTGGCCCCCAGGGCAGCTCCCGTATTTGGAGTCGTTTTTAAGGCCATCTGCATGCAGCTGGTACTTACTCATAAACATATAGATGCCTCAAGTTGCAAGGGCAGCTAGTCCAGCTCCCCATTTGCTGGGTGAACTCCTCTCTGTTGAAACATCCTTGACCAATGGCTATGGAGCCTCTTCTTGAGGCCCTGTGGTGGGGTACTTGCTGCCTTTGCAGACAGGTGCCCCTTGAGGCCAAGGGCTGTCCAGGTACCCCCAGTCCCTGCCCGGGGCCCAGCACCTAGCAGCTGCTCTCCATCCCAGGGGTGCCCACCCAACAAATGAGTGATGAACAAGGCAGTTGTTGGTTTTAAAATATTTTTATTATTTATTAAAATTTATTATTATTAATTGTTTCCAACCAACAGATTATATTTGCAATAAAATAACCAATACTTATATACCCAGCTTTAACAGAGTTTGGCATTGACTTACTTATTTTTAATCAATCAAACCCAACAAAAGTAAAGCCCTCTCTGCCCAGTTCATTGTTGGGCAGCCCTAATTGTTAAAAAGTCCTCATTCTGGGCCGGCCCAGTGGCGTACTGCTACAGTGCGCCGCTTGGGAGCGCAGCGGCGTTCCCGCCGAGGGTTCGGATCCCACATACAGACCGGCCGCTCATTGGCTGAGCGAGGTGCGGACGCAACACCGAGGGTTGCGATCCCGTTGCCGGTCAGCTGGCTCCAGGCATCTTAGTGCCCTGTGGTAACCAGCTGTCCTCTGGAGCAGCCTGTGAACCCCGGGCTGAAGGCCCACCTGTCTGTGAGGAGCTTGGGATAGCAGTAGAGGAAATGGAGAAGGATGTAGTAGAAACTAGATTCCAGAGACCCTTGCTTGGCATTCCAAGGAGGCTGAGTCTTTTTCTGAGGGCAAGCCATTGAAGGATTTTCAGCGGAGAGTTACACCATCAGACTTAGACTTTACAGAATTCATCCTGCAACAAGGTATCCGGATTAGCTAGTCAGGAAAGGCCTGGACAGCAAGAGCTGGTCTGAAGGCTGTTGCAGTCTTNTACGGGCGCGACACTGAGGGTTGCGATCCGTTGCCGGTCACGAAAAAAAAGACAAAAATAAATAAATAAATAAAAGTCCTCATTCTGCCATTTGCAGCCCTTTCACATGTAATCTGTGGCCATGGGGCACACATTTTGTCTTTGTGATGCTCACTCTCATGTGGGGACTTCAGCTGGCTCCAGGCATCTTAGTGCCCTGTGGTAACCAGCTGTCCTCTGGAGCAGCCTGTGAACCCTGGGATGAAGGCCCACCTGTCTGTGAGGAGCTTGGGATAGCAGTAGAGGAAATGGAGAAGGATGTAGCAGAAACTAGATTCCAGAGACCCTTGCTTGGCATTCCAAGGAGGCTGAGTCTTTTTCTGAGGGCAAGCCATTGAAGGATTTTCAGCGGAGAGTTACACCATCAGACTTAGACTTTACAGAATTCATCCTGCAACAAGGTATCCGGATTAGCTAGTCAGGAAAGGCCTGGACAGCAAGAGCTGGTCTGAAGGCTGTTGCAGTCTTCTAGGGGAAAGATAGCAGGCCCCAGCGAAGGTGGGGAGTAGAGATGGGTTGAGTGAGGACACCCTCCCAGACCTGTGACTTATAGGCGTTGAGGAGTGAAAAAAAAAAAATGGCATCAAAGATTTCTGGCTCTGAGGACTGTTCTTCCAAGGCAGCCACAAGCTTGGTCCTTCCTGTTGCAGTAGTCCTGTGGGTGTCAGAGGCTGACTGGGACTGTTTGTGGCTCTGAAGGGGTTGTGTATCAGGGAAGAGGAACTGTCTCTCACTCAAACCAGGGCACTGAAAGATACCAAGGGTGGTCTGCTCCCAAGAAAAATCCAATGCTGGAAGTGTGAGTGAGGCATGTTAGCCAGGAGCAGCCTGGACTGTGGGACACTTTAGGCCACCTGATCGCAGTGGTGCTGCAGTGTAAGTTGTGAGATGCAAAGGAGTAGTTGAAGAGGGCCAGGTGCCCTCTCCCCACCGGGAATGGGTCAGGAGAGCTCCTGGGTGTGAGGAAGAAGCTCCGGTCAGTTCATCAAGACCCATGAGACAAAGGGCTAGGAAGGCTCAACGGGGGTCTCCAAGGCAGCAGCTCACATAGACAGTTGTGTAATGGGTGTGGGAAAGTGACACTAATGTCTACCACCATCTGTGCCAGCTGGCCACCGCCTACCCCACTCCATCACTGTTATTTATTCTACCTAAGACTCTGCTGTGTTGCTGGCACTGGCTCCTGCCATGGTGTGTGAAGGTCATGGAGGATGGGGCATGGGCACACGAGGAGGCAGCACCATCCAGCTGCCTGCCTGTGGCTCTTCCCGCTCAGGAGTCACATTTTGGCTCATGCTTCCCTAGTCCACGTGAGCAGATTGAGGAAGGTGGTTTGACCTTCTGTCTCTGCCTAGGGCTTAGTTCTTTCAGAAACAGACATTGAGATCAGAGTTGGGAATGCTGCTCTGTTGGTAGATATGGGTCAGAATTATCAAGTCCAAATCACATCCAGATGTCCCACCTCCCACTTATAACTCCACTCTCGTGTGAAACCACTATTATATTTTTGGTCCTTTTAGCATTACACTGTCACCCTGTTTGAGTTTCTGATTCTTGAGAGGCTTGTAGTCCACTGACTAGGAGCTAAGCAGCCTGATTTGGTATCCCAGCCCTACTTTTCACTAGCTACATTACCCCAGGAAGTTACTTAGCCTTTCTGTAGCTTAGTTTCCTCAAATCTGAAGTAAGAATTATCTATTTCATAGGGTGGTTGTGAGAATTAAATGGTTTAATAGATATAAGGTATTTAGCTATGTATCAGTTATCTATTGCCGTATAGCAAATCACTCCCAAAACATAATGCCTTAAGATAAAATTGTTTATTTTGCTCATGAATCTGCAATTTGAGCAAGGCTTGGTGGAGGTGGCTTTTTTCTGCTCTGTGCAGCATTAGTTTGGACAGCTTGACTAAGGCAAAAGTATCTTTTTTTAAGATGGTTTATTCATGTGGCTGAGAAGTTGGTGTTGGATGTCAGCTGGGTGCTAGGCTGGGCTGTGGACTGGAGCCCTTAATTCTTCTCCATGGACCTCTCCACCAGCTGCTTGGGCATTCTCGAAAAGTGGTGGCTGGGTTCCATGAGCAAGTGCCCCAAGAGAGCAAGGTGGAAGCATTTTTATAACCTCACAAGTCATGAGTGTTACTACCTCTGTTCTTTGTTGGTCACAGCAGTCACAAAGGCTCACCTGGTTTCAAGAGGAGACATAGGCTTTACTTCTTTATAGGGAAGTGGCAAGGTTCTAGAAGAATATGTAGGGTGAAAGGTAATGCCGTGGCTATCTTTAGAAAATAGAATCTGCCACAGAATAGGTTTTGGCACACAGTAAGCCTTAATAAATGTTTGCTACCCCTAGTTTAAAATACTTGTCTGTCATTTCTTATCCCACACTCCTTTTCCTCAGAGGGTGGTAGTATAGCATAGTGGTTAAATGTATCTGCTGTGAAGCCAAGCTGCTTGGGGTCAAATCCTGGCTCAAACCCATGTAGCTGTATCATCTTGGACAACCCATATAGCTCTGCAATCTTGCTTAATCTCCTTGCAGAGCAGAATTTGTAACAGTACAAATTTTATGGGATTGTTGTGAGGATTGCATCAGTTAATCAGCATGGAACACGTAGCACAGAGCCTGCAAGTAGCGTTAACTGATTACTATTCTTATTTGCTTCATTGGGACAGTCCCTTCCAGAAGATTCTCCTAGTTACACATCCTAGCAATGAAGATGAAGCTTGATGCAGAGGAGGTTTGTGAACTGAAAGTCCCTGCATTTTTAGAAGCACAGAGGCTGGGAGGAGAGAAAGGGAAGTATATTGTTATAAGATTGTTATATTATGCATTAAGTGGCATAAATATCACTTGAAAGTGATAAATTAAATTATATACTACAAATCCTAAAGCAACCACTAAAATAACAAAAGAAAGTTGTAGCTAGTATGCCAACAAAGGCAATAAAATGGAATGTTTAAAAACCCTCATTTAATTTGAAAGAAGGCAGAAAAAGAGTAAAAAGAGAACAAAGAATAGATGGTATAAATATAAATAGTGAAGTGATAGATTTAAACCTAACCATATTAATAATTACAGTAAATATTAATGATCTAACTACTTCAGTTAAAACATAGAGATTATCAGACTGGGGGAAAAAGCGACCAAACTATATGCTGCCTGTAAGAAATACAGTTTGAGTCTAAATACACAAAGAGATTAAAAATAAAAGGATGGACCTGGCTGGTTGACTCAGTTGGTTAGAACATGGTGGTGATAACACCAAGGTCTGTGGTTTGAATCTTGTACTAGTCAGCAAAGTAAAATAAAAGGATGAAAAAATATACACCAATCAGTATTCAAAAGAAATAATCAAAAGAAAACTGGAGTGGATATACTAATAACAAAGTAGATTTCAGGGCAAAGAATATTATCAAGGATAAAGAAGTTTATTTCATAGTGATAAAGGGGTCAATTCATCGTCTGTGGTTTGAATCTTGTACTAGTCAGCAAAGTAAAATAAAAGGATGAAAAAATATACACTAATCAGTATTCAAAAGAAATAATCAAAAGAAAACTGGAGTGGATATACTAATAACAGACAAAGTAGATTTCAGGGCAAAGAATATTATCAAGGATAAAGAAGTTTATTTCATAGTGATAAAGGGGTCAATTCATCAAGAAGGAATAATAATCTTAAATGTTTATTCACCTAATAACAAAGCTTCATAGTACATGAAGCAAGAATGGTTGGAATTACAAGGAGAAATAGGCAAATCTACAATTATAGTAAGGGATTTCAATACTACTCTTTCAATGATTTATAAAGCAAGTAGACACAAACTCAGTAAGGGTATAGAAGTTTGAATAACAGTATTAATCAGCTTGACCTAATTGACAACAGCAGATTATGCATTCTTTTCAAGTGCACATGGAACATTTACCAAAATTATATTTGGGGCCATAAATAAATTTAAAAGGAAAAAATTAGTTTAAAAGAGTCAAGTCTCATAAGTATGTTCTCTGACCACAATGCAATTAAATGAGAAATCAATAACAGAAAAAAAGAAACTAAAAATAATTAGTTAAAAAAAGAAGAAAAAAAGAAATCAGTAACAGAAAGATCTCTAGAAAGATTTCCAAATATTTGGAAACTAAACAATATACATCTAAATAAGTTGTGGAGGCCTGGGCAGTTAGCTTGGTTGGCAAGGGTATATGGTGTTATAACATGAAGGTCAGGGGTCTGGATCCCCGTACTGGCCAGCTGCAAAAACAAACAAAAAACCCCAACAGATTTCCAGAACCAGTTGTCCTTGCCTAGCAGCTCAAGATCAGAAGGACATATTGTGACCCAACAGCCTTATGAACCCTGCCAGTTTCCTGCCCTTTACTGCACAGTTGTGAGCCTTACACGGTTGCTTCCTGCCAGCAGTGCAAATCAATCTCCAAACATTTGAGTCTTTATTTTCCTACAGGTGCATCATTTAGAGTGTAGATTATAGAGGACCAGATTTTCATCCTAGATTCACTTCTTCCTGATAAAAAGTTAAATATTAGGGCCATTGTTTACCATGTGTATCAGTAAACTCTTTCATTGTTGTGACAAACCCAACTCAAACAGACTCTAATAGGATCTTTATTAGCTCAGATTTTGGAAGGTAAGGACCCCAGGGGTATAACCGGTATTATCTCTTTGTTATTGTTTTCTCCTTTGACTTCCTTGTCTGGCAGCTTTCCCCATGTGGTAGCGAGGCAGCTGCCAGCAACAACAGGGAAAGAGCCTCTCCTTCCTAACTGGTCTGGGGACAGTTCCAAGTTCAGCCCTTAATGGCTGAGATTGGGTCAGCAGCCTTGCCTGACCCAATCCCTGTGCCCAAGAGAGGCTAGGGATTCTTATTGCCAAGTCTAGGTCATCTGCCAGCAGCCAGGGTGAAGTTGGCCAGAGCCAAACAATGAGGACAGAGAGCAGGGAGGGGGCATTCTGCAAAGGCAGATCAGAGCAGGGTTACTGGAGGATGTCAGCAGGGAAAAGCAACAGATGAGCTTCTACCAGGGCACAAATCCAGTTATTTTTAATTTTTGACTTAGTGGAATATTAACATGGCTCCAAAAGCCAACAGTATACAAAAAGCGTACTCCCTTTGAGTGACACTTACACTTGTTTCTCACACCCCTCGTAGGCAACCAATTTCATTGAGCTCTGATTTTTCCTTCCTGTGTTTCTTTTTATAAAGGTAAGTAAATATATGTATGTTTTCATTTCCTATCTTTTTTATACAAAAGATAGCATACCATACGTGCTCATTTGTACTTGTTTTTTTCACTTAACAAGAGAAAGAAACAGATTTTTAACTAGCCATACCAGTTCTTGCTGGCATTAGTACACAGGGTTGAGCATTGACTTGTAGATAATGGGATGTATATATGAGCATATGAAATGACCGCCAGCCTTCTCTTCTGAGTGGTGTCTTTATACTCTTAAGCCTGGGTTGTAAGTGAATCTCTCTCTTCTTCCAATGCAGATGGGGGCAGCTATGCCATCCATGACTCCCGGGCCTCCAGTTTGAGCTCCATGGGGGAGAGTTCCCCCTCCAGTCCCACCGGACACAACTGGGAGATGAATTATCAAGAGGCAGCAATCTACCTCCAGGTAAGTGTCTCCCAGTCAGCACCTAGCCATTTTCTGCACCTGTTGGTGGGGTGGGGGCAGCCAGGGCTCTATTAGATACCTAGACGTTCAGTTCTGGCTTAGGTTTTAGCCCCTGCTCATGTGTGAGCTTCTTATCTGTAAGATGGGGAGAGGAAACCTGGTTGTGCCTGTGGGGGAAGGGCACTGTGCGCAGGCTTCTCCTCTGACCCCGTTTGTGGCTGTGCCTGCTGCTGAGGTTCCTTGAATCTGTCCAACTGACCTTTCCTGCCTGTCTCCTGCCCTTTCTCAGGAGGGAATTCTTAGTATACTTAATACTATAGCAGGGACTTGTCAACATAGTGTGGGGAACCTCAGAGATCTTTGTTTGTTTCTTGTTTACTTGTTGCTGCTTTCATGTTTGCTATTTCATGCTTTTTTTTTTTTCCTTTTTGTAAAAAAGAATACTTCTACTTTTCTGTAAAAATAATACATGTTCATTACAATAAGAGGAAATGAAAATACATTCACACAAGGTAGTCATTATCAACATGATTTCCTTCCAGGTTAAAAAAAATATGTATTTTGAGAATAATTTTAAAGTCATGTGGTATCATTTCCTTTTTTTTTTTTTTTTTGGTAACATGTGGCATAAGCTTTTTTCTCATGTTACTACAACCCTTTTGTAAACATAATTTAAATGACTTTAAATTACATTAGGTAAACTATCCTAATTTACTTAACTGTCCTGATAATCTTAGATATTTTCCCTTATTATAAATTACAGTCCCAGGACAGTCTATACCTAGAACACACACACTCTCTCTAATATCTGGGATTATTTTACAAGGGAAGACTTTAAGAGACGAACTTACTGGATGGAAGGAGTCATTTTTTAGGGTCCTTGATATCTAGTGTGGAATACTCTCCCAAGGATGTATTGCCTCTGAAATGCCAGTCTTACTGGCTGTGGCATTTTCACCATAATCTTGTTACTTTTGTCACTATAAGATTTTAGTTTCTGACGTGCATTGAGTAAGGGTTTGGGTGAGGAAATAGAGTTTTTCTTAAATTCATTGGAATGGTAATTTTTCCTCACCTTTTTTCTTTGAAGTAGCAGTCCGCTGCAAATATTTGTTTTCATTAAAAAAAAAAAAAAAGATTTAATTAAATTCAGATATTTATTTGATAGTTGTTCAGTTGTCTGCATGTTTCTCCTGTTCTTATGCAGTTTCTTATACCTGTGCTACTACAAATGCGTTTTGATTCAGGTTAAGACACTAAAAATGTAGGGAAATTTTAGCAAGCTCAGGCATACCTGGCAATGATCTAGCAGGGTCACCTTGTGCACCTCTCCTTCTCTGAGGTTGAATATGAGCATGGGATAGGTCAGAACACAGAATGAGAATGGCCTGGGGACCTCAGGAACCTGATAATTCCTTCTTTCCCTAAGCAGATGAGAACATTGGTAATAAAAACATGGTCTTTGAGGGCACCTGGTAATCTTTGGAACAATCCTCTGAGGCTGGTATGATCATCTCCTACTTTACAGATGTGGCACCTGAGATTCAGAGGGGCTAAATGATGTCCAAGGCCACCCAGCTAGGAAGTTGCAGAGCTTGGCTTTAAACTATCCATCTAGCCTCCAGATAATGTTCTTTTTTGTATATGTTGTTGCCTCATTTCTGCACCTGACCACATGTGTTCACTTGCAAATGGGCCATGTATTGTGGAAAAAGTAGTTACAGAATAGCAGGTGTAGTAAGATCATTTTTACATAAAATTTATGTGCATATAGCAGTGTATATATGTGTGCACATGTATGTGTGTGCTGCACAGATACCAATACACATCTGGAAAGTTCTTTAAATATTAAAAGCAATATCTCTGGCTGATGGAATTTTGACTGCTTTATAATTCTGTGTATTACATAAATTATTTTATCAAAAATGCATCTTTTTTTTTGCCACTGGCCGGTACAGGGGTCTGAACCCTTGACCTTGGTGTTATAACACCTCACTGTAACCAACTGATCTAACTGGGCAGCACTTAAAAATACATCATTTTAAAAAAATAAAAATAAAAGCAAAACTTGGGTCCCTATGAATAGTAGCTTATGGCTGTTTCTGGAGGATGGGTTTAGCTGGTATCAGGATGGTCTTCCCTTTCGTGCTTGTGACTGAGCTATACTACAGCCCCTGGACCAGGTTGTTGGTGCGCATGGGTAATTGGCCCTCATGGCTTACCTGGTGCCTGTGGTTTCCTCTCCTCCCACACTTTACCTGTTAACTCACCCTCAGGAGCCATGTGCTTAGTGGTCCTGGTACCGTTGAGATAGCTCTTGTTTCTGTGTGGACTTTGACCCCAGGGAGCAGAGCAAAGGCCTGGAAGTCACTAAAACTGGCATTCCTTATTTTTCCTAATCTAATTCATGATCAGCAGCCAGAAACAAGGCCAGTGTCCTCTTCTGGGGTTTGGATCAGAATCCTGTGACATGTGTAATGTTTCCCTCAGTCTTTGTTGGTAGAGACCTTAACCCCACATTCCCTCTGTGGCAATTCCAAGTCCTAGAGTTAAAATCCAAGCCTGCCATGTCAGTGGTTTCCCCTAACCAGACCTTCATTCCTGGCTCTTCATTGGAAGAAATTGCCCAAGAATTCCATTTTTTTTTAGTAATTCAAACCAGAAGCTTCCCAGGCTGCTGTGTGTGTCCCCCTCCCCACCCCTCGCAGCCATACAGGTGGTGGTAGAAACCACAGCCCTGTGCAGACCACAGGACTGTGCACAGCTTGCTCGCTGTTGTACTGCGGAGATGTTTGTTCCCTTTGTTGGGCCTGCCTGTTGGGTCTGCGGTTTGTCTTTATTTTTTGCTAACAAGGTAGCCATGTATCCAGCTTCGGGGAAGTGACTCATTCAGAGTTACCCTGCAAACCACAAACAAGGCCTTCCCTGGAACGGGTTTGTGAGGATGGTGAGGGTGGTCCCATCCACCATTCCAAGACAGCTAGCATGCTTCTAGAAGGGCTCTGGGTGGGGGAGTCCAGGTTTACATTCTGGCTATGTGACTTTCCTCTTCACAGTGACAACCAAAAATATCTCCAGACATTGCCAAAGATCTGGAGGGAGTGGGTGGGGAAAACTTCCCCCAGTTGGGAAGCAGTGAAGTGACGTGAGGCACACAAAACCTCAGCCAAGGAAGTGCTTTGTGTCGGCTGCCTGGTGATCGCTGATGAAGCTGGTGAGGTGGGAGGCCCCTTACTGACTCCTGTGCCCACCGACTCCAGGGAGGCGATGAAGATACCCCTCCAGAAGGCTCACCCTAACAGGAAGGATGTCAGCAGTGGTCTTAGGGTGGCATCTTCTGTATTCTCAAGTAGATAATTCCTGGGGCTATGTCATTTATTTTCTGTAACATTAGCAGGAAGCCAAGATAGTCATTTAGAATGAGGGTGCTGGAACCAGACACTCTGGCTCTGTAACTTCAGGCCACTGCTGAAGCTCTCTGTGCTGAGGTTTTCTCTTCTCTCTGTCAATTGGGGATAATAAGAATACCTGCCTAAAAGGAAAGGTGTCAGGAGTAAAGGGCTCAGATAAAGGGCAGGGCACAGTGCTTGGTCCTGGTAACACTTGATCAAGGTTGGCTATTGTCTTATTACTGTTAAGATAGAAGGAATTGAGGGCAAGGCCCATCATTTTGCACAGGTCAGGAAATTAGAAATAACAAATAAATTAAAAAGTGGGATGTGGGAATGAGATACCACCTTACAGCTATTATAATGGCTATCACCAAAAATATGAAGGATGAATGTTAGAGAGGATGTGGAGAAAATGGAACTCTTGTACACTGCTGGTGGGTATGTAAATTAGTATAACCATTATGGACAACAGTATGGAGGTTCCTCAAAAAACTAAAAATAGAACTACCATATGATCCAGCAATCCCTCTACTGGGTGTATATCCAAAAGAAATCAGTACCTCAAAGAGATATCTGCACTCCCATGTTCACTGCAGCATTGTTCACAATAGCCAAGAGATGGAATCATCCTAAATGTCCATCAACAGATGAGTGGATAAAGAAAATGTGATATATGTACACAATCGAATACTATTTAGCCTTTAGAAAGAAGGAAATCCTATCATTTGTAACAACATGGATGAACCTGGAGGGCATTATGCTAAGTGAAATAAGCCAGACACAGAATGACATACCGCATGATCTCACTTATATGTAGAATCTAAAAAAGTTGAACTCATAGAAATAGAGAGTAGAATAGTGATTACCAGAGGCTGAAGGTAGAGTAAGGAAAGGAGATCTGTTGGTCAGAGGGTACGAAGTTTCAGTTAGACAGGAGGAATAAGATTTTAAGATCTATTGCACAGCATGGTGATCATAGTTAATAATAATGTAAAGTATATTTCAGAATTGCTAAGAGAATAGAGTTTAAATGTTCCCACCACAAGGCTGGCCAGTTAGCTTAGTTGGGTAGAGTGCAGCTTTGTAACCCCAGGTCAAGGGTTCGGATCCTCTTATCAGCCAGCTGCCAAGGGGAAAAAAAAAATGTAAACAAATGTTCCCGCCACACACAAAAAATGGTAAATATGTGAGGTGATGGATGGATATGTTAATTAGCCTGATTCAATTGTTCTGTAATGTGTGCATATATCAAAATATCACATTATACTCCATAATTATATGTAATTAATTACTTGTCAGTTAACAAAGAAAAAGTAGGAGGATGCAAGGAAGCCTGAGTTAAGTTAGAGCAGAGATGCCCCCTGGGCAGCTCTTGATGGATTTTAAAGGGTCTGGCTAGGCATGGTTATTGGCTTCTTTTTTTCTCTTAATGTTAATACAACTTAAAATAACAGTAATAGCCAGTATCTGGTGAGCTTACTGTGTGTAAGAGACCATCCTGAGTGCCTCACAAATGCTCTCCCACTTTCTCCTCACAGTAGCCGTGTGCGGAAGCACTAGTGTCAGCTCCTTTCTCATTGAAGAAGGTGAGCCTCAGAGAGGCAAAGAAACTTTCTCAATGTTTCACAGGGAGGGAGTGGGGGAGCCAGGACTCAGCCTGGGTTGCTGTAGCCAGGCCCCAAGCCCTTTACCTTCTGCTGGACACTTCTGGAGTGGGCATTTGGCCTCCTAGGGGATTGGGCTTGCCTGCTTCTCTTTACCTCATCTCATGACTTTTTTATTCTTTGGTTCCTCCAAGTGGTTTTTAAGTAGCTAGTCTCTTTAACCCCTCTGTAGGCAGGGGTGAGACCGCCCATGTGTGGTTTCGTGAAGGTAATAGTTTTGATTTCCATCACCTCCCATCTCTGGCCTGAATCTCCCTTTTCTGCGCCGGGCTTCCCTTCCCTCCCTGCCCGTGGCTCATCTCATGCTGATCATCTCAAGGCTCTTGTGCCCTCATCTCTTGCTCCTGTCTTTTCAGGAAGGCGAGAATAACGACAAGTTCTTCACCCACCCCAAGGATGCCAAAGCGCTGGCGGCCTACCTCTTTGCACACAACCACCTCTTCTACCTGATGGAGCTGTCAACGGCCCTGCTCCTGCTGCTGCTCTCCCTGTGCGAGGCCCCCGCTGTCCCCGCACTCCGGCTTGGCATCTATGTGAGTGCGCGGGTGGCTGGGAGCAAGCAACAGAACCTGAGATAGAACATTCTGGAAAGGTAGACACCGCAAACAGACTTAAAACAGAGAGGCACTAGGTGGTCATAGAGGCTGAAGTGGTCTTGCCTGGGCTTCCCCACTGGAGTGAATGTACTTCACCCAGTCTCTCTGGGATTCTGCTCACTAGTAAATCCCAGGGAGGGGCAGCATCCCATTGTCCTCACCAAGGACTGGTGCCCACACCGTGCTACAGGTGGGCAGGGCACAGTGGACAGCCCCACCGCACTATCTCCAACCACGAAGAATGCCTCTTTTTTTTTGGTGTGGTCACCAGTGGGAGGTGGGGGAATGTATTGTGGGCGGCCCCAGCCCCACAGATGTTCTTACTCTGAGGCCAAGCCCTCACTCAGTACAGGGCCAGAGCAGCCTGTGGAGGCGCTTTATCCTCTTCTGAGGTGCGGAAGCAGGGAGGGAAGGCTTTGCTTTCGAGTCAGGGAAGCTCCCATCTAGCCTGGGCTCTGAGGCCCTCCACACCTCAGCCCTGCTTTCCTTCTTCAGCTTCCTTCCTGTCTGTCTCTCTTCATGCCTAAAGCTCGCTGCCATTCCAAGCTGGTCTTCTTTCCTTGCTTTCTACACCTCCCCCCATGCTGCCCCTCTCCTGGATCCTTCTTCCCCATCCCTTCACCCTGTCAATTCGTGCTCCTCTGCCAAGTCTGTTGGAATGTCCATGTGCCCGGGAGGCCTTCCCCATCCACAGCTGGAGGAGATTCCCCCTTCTGTTTCCCAGGAGCACTTTATTTCCCTGTTAGGAAGTGAGTACCTGGAGAGCAAGGGCCACCTAGATTTGATGTTCATTCATGGTCCATATCTGGCCACCCTGTTGGTCACACCCTGTTTATCAATGGCCAAATGAGACAGCAGAGATGACCCTGTCCCTGGAGAAGCTGCAGCAGCCTAAGGAGGCTCATTTGAAGGTCTTCCATGTGTTCTTGTCCTTTTGTCCAAAATGCAGAATGGGAATTTAGGCACTGCTGTGTGCTTGACAGCCCTTGTTTCTTGGACTCTTGACCAGCTCTCTTTCTGACCTGGGCCAGTTCACCCCTCCTTAGGCAACCTGGTAGTCCCCTGTTCCCAGGAGGTCCTCATATTGATGCCCAATTTAGTGTAGACACCTGATCGGCATAGTGCACTACAGCCCAGAACTCCTGGGCTCAAGCCGTCCTTCAGCCTCAGTCTCCCAAGTAGCCAGGACTGCAGGCACGTGCCACTGTGCCCGGCTCTTGGACTCCTGGATTTTCAATTAAATTCTGGTGTTTTTTCCTCTTCACTTTTGTTTTTTAAGCCCCTAATTCATGCTTCCTCAGTGTCTTTTATGGGTCTTTGGTAAATTATATAAAATTCCTCCTGGAACAAGGCTAAATAAAAAATTTTATCTTTTTTATTTTTTTTTAAACTTCAGCCTCATTAATTTTTCATTGTATGGGTCAGCATGTCTGTTTCATGAATATTAAGTTTATGCTTAGTTATTCTGGGAAAAGCTCCATTACCAAATCCAGGGCCAGGGCCAAGTTTTTTGACTGTGGTGTGTTTGTGTGGAAGGGGGTCCTGGGGCAGTTTTCCAGGTCTTGGAGGGGGGTGGGGCAAAGAGGGAGGTGGCTGGGGACCAGTTGTCAATGACATGTGTTCACACCCTCTGGTTGCAGGTCCATGCCACCCTGGAGCTGTTTGCCCTGATGGTGGTGGTGTTTGAACTCTGCATGAAGTTACGGTGGCTGGGCCTCCACACCTTCATCCGGCACAAACGGACCATGGTCAAGGTGATGTGTCCATCCATTGTCTATCTCCTTACAGCATTTTCTCCCATGTCACCTTCAAACCTCTATCTTTGGTTTAATTCAAAATCCCCCATGGGCCCAGTTTGCACTCAGGAGTGTGACTTACAGTACTTGTCCTCACCATGCTTCCAGCCTTGCCAGTTGCCTCAGATGTCCTGGTGATGCCAGCAATAGCTAATGTGATTCATCATTTAGTACATGTCAGGTACTGGCATGGTCACCTCTGAGGGAGGTGTGTTGGTCTCCCCATTTTACATTCAGCCAGGTGGAAGAGAATGGTATCTAAACCCAGAAAGATGGGTTTCAAACCCGGTTCTGTCCAGCCTCCATGCCCATGCTAACTGGTCGCTAGTGTTGTCCACCTTCTCTGTGCAACAGAGAGTGGCCTGAGTAAGATTGGGTCAGGGTGGAACTTTGCATGAGAAGACCATGCACACTTGTCTGGGAGAATGTACCCAAGCCAGTGAAGGTGAAAACAAACTGCAGACCCTGGCAGCTTCATGGTGGACTGGGGAGAGCCGTAGGGAGGGCTGCTGGCTGAGGGCAGGCAGAGTGGCCACACTTGTCTGGGAGAATGTACCCAAGCCAGTGAAGGTGAAAACAAACTGCAGACCCTGGCGGCTTCATGGTGGACTGGGGAGAGCCGTAGGGAGGGCTGCTGGCTGAGGGCAGGCAGAGTGGTGGCTCTGCTGCAGTGGACGCTGTTGACGAGTTGCTGGGAGCATCCCCCTTGGGTTCATTCTTCTGGCGCCACACATCTGTGCCAGTAGCTGGGCCGCTCTCCTCCTCCTCCAGGACCACCTGATGTTGGAGGGAGGTGTCAGAGAGAGGTGGCGGGAGAGGAAGGGACCTCTCCAGCCCAGCCCTCAGTTCCAGGTGTTCAGGAGGGGGCTGGGCCGGGGAAGCTGACAGTGCTCTGTGCCTGCCGCCCTCAGACCTGTGTGCTGGTGGTGCAGTTTGTTGAGGCCATCGTGGTGTTGGTACGGCAGACATCCCACGTGCGGGTGACTCGGGCGCTGCGCTGCATTTTCCTGGTGGACTGTCGGTACTGCGGTGGTGTCCGGCGGTAAGGCCTGGGGGAGGAGCTGGTCAGACGGTCGCTATCATGCCATGGCCTGAACTTCTGGGCTGGTGGAGCAGGACCCTGTGTGTCAGTTAGTGAGAAGGTCGATCCCACACATTGGTAGAATATAAGCATGCTCGTTTTCCCTCTGCCATTTCGCCCATACAGAGGGGAGAGGTGCTATTCCTGCTGAAGTTCAGGTCTTCTGACTCTGAATCCAGGGCTCTTTCCCATCTCACCTGCAGCCTTCTAAAGCTGGCTTCTCTCTGAGCACGTTATCTGTCCAAATACACTAGCAGCAGCAGTAGCCTAAAGCAGGCAGGCAGCTCAGCAGAGTCCACGTGACCTGCACAGGCTCTGTGAAACCTCCTCCAAGGCTGAATTCAAACCAGACCAAGCCTAGAGTTACATTTATTTTTGGAGATTCCATCTGGAAAGTTTCTTGGCTGGTGTGCTGTTGATGAGAATGGGCTAGCAATTTACCTCTCTGTACCCATCCTCAGAGCTGGAAACAAGTGTCCCAGGACCAGGTGGCCCTGAAATGTCTCATGCATCTCACATGCTGCTCGTGGAGTCTAACCTTTGCTTTCAAGGCCGTGCAGTGGCCTTCTGCTGCTTCGTTCCTCTCTTCATTCAGGGCACTCACCTGCTTGGGCTCTGTCACGAGGTGGGGGTGGCTGTGTGTGCTGCACCTGCTCAGTCTTTCCCACAATACACTGAGTGGGGGTCTCAAGCCACTTTAGGAAAAACTAAGTATGATGTCTTGCCAGGGTGCAATGGGATGTAGTATTCCAGGTCAGGAGCACCAGACCCCCATCTCAACAAGCGCATCCCCCACTGAGGAGTCCCAGACAGCCCAGGCTGGCGCCTCCCTCCACCTGGCCCACCTTTCTCCCCAGTAACCTGCGACAAATCTTCCAGTCCCTGCCACCCTTCATGGACATCCTCCTGCTGCTGCTATTCTTCATGATCATTTTCGCCATCCTCGGTGAGTTCCTGCACCCCAGGACCCCCGGCCCAGTGGCGCACTGGAGAGTGCGCCACTTGGGAGTGTGGCGGCGCTCCCGCCGAGGGTTCGGATCCCATGTGGAGACCAGTTCCCGCTCACTGGCTGAGCACGGTGCGGGCGCAACACCGAGGGTTGCGATCCCGTTGCTGGTCCCCGGTACGGGCGCGACACCGAGGGTTGCGATTCCGTTACCGGTCAGTAAAAAAGACAAAAAGGGAAAAAAAAAAAAAAAAAAGAAAGAACATGTTGTCCAAGGTGCCACAGTCCCCACCACTCCCTGTTGCTCTTCCTTGGCCCACTGTACTCATTTACATTTATTTGTCCAGTCCTTTTGGCACCTGGGTTTAGGTCCTCTGCTCTAACCCTTTTTTGTCTGTTTTTCCACCACCCTCCAGGTTTCTACTTGTTCTCCCCTAATCCTTCAGACCCCGTAAGTAGTGGACATGTTTGTCTGTCTCTTCCTTTATGGGAGGCCTTTTCCCCCAGACAAGATGGCTCGAATGCCTCTAAAGCCATATTAGTAAGGGCCCTGCCTGGTTTTGCATCATAGTTTATGGCACTGAAAGTTCTCCATCACTCAGACTTGAGTTGTTTCCTTCCTTAAGTGCTGAGGGAATCCCCTTTCCTGTCTTTGGAGGGATGTTTCAAGATCAGGTTTGGAATCCTGGAAGGTTTTGGCAAAAGAACAGCACAGGAGAGCCAAGCTAATCACCCAAACATGACTCCCTGGGAAAAGTCCGCCAAAGTCAGTAGTCTGCTTCTGCTAGAAGCATCTAGTTCAGGGAGGTGAAGGTCTCTGGAATGCGCATTCCTCTGCCCTCCCTCAGGGATTCCTTGGGAGGAGGAAGGGGAGGGTGGTGACCTGGTGATGACCCGTCACAGCCTGTTCCTGGCAACTGTGCCTTCGGTCTGGCCTCAGTGTGGTCCTCTGACTGCTTTTCCCTTCTAGTACTTCAGTACCCTGGAGAACAGCATCATCAGTCTGTTTGTGCTTCTGACCACAGCCAAGTAAGTGTGGACTCTGCTTTGCCTTTCACCCTCTGCTGGTGCACCAGCGTCTTCCCCTCTTTACAGCAAAGTATATTCCACATCGCAGCACAGAGAGGTGCTTGGGGTGCTATTGAGAGATGGGATTGGTGTGGCAAGCTTGAAGACCAGAGACCGAGAGTAGGGGAGGGGGGATGGAGGCTAGGAAGGCAGAAGAAGGAGCTGTCCTTTGTAAGCCGTGTTCTTCAAGAAGCTTGGGGCAGATGGCCACAGGGCGTGGCGGGTAACCTCTACAAATGCAGTTTCCCAGATGTGATGATGCCCTCCTACTCCCGGAACCCCTGGTCCTGCGTCTTCTTCATTGTGTACCTCTCCATCGAGCTGTACTTCATCATGAACCTGGTGAGTGGACATGCTTCAGGCTCTTCTGCAGCAGCCTGCTCCAGCCCATGCAGTGCTGGGCACCATGGGACTAGAGAAGTCGATACTGCCATCAGCCTCCCAGGGCACAACTCTGGGGCAGAAAGGCTCAGACTCATAGTCAAGTATGGTGTTTTGGGGAATATACCATCCACATTTGAGGAATTCAGCTGGTTCGCAGTGGGAGTAGCCTTCCTGGGTTAGTGCTGCTGCTGCTGGTAGTGCTAAATTTAAGCCAAGGCTACCCTGGGACATTTTCATTCTTACAGCAAACATATGGTAACTGTAAATGCTGGCATTTATTAAACCTTAGACAGGCACCATGCAAAGTGCTTTATATATGAAATGATTTAACACATCAACCCTGGAGATTCAGTTATGATTATGATTTTCAATTTATAGAGGAAGAAACTGAGGGTCAGACTGATAGAGTGACTTGCCCACAACTGCACAGCTTGGAGTGGTGGGGCTGTGCTGGCCCCTTAACACTCTGTCCTGTTGTACCCACATGCCAGGACCGTCTCATGTATTTCTACCTATTTATTATGAACCATCAGAAAATCTAACATAGAACACTTTCCAGTAAGGAGAATGTAAAGCCCCTGTGTACTCAAAACTTAGGATGTGTTTGCAGAGGCTTGGCTGGTCACCGAAAATATTCCCTGACATCAGCAGATTGCATCTGACACTAGACTGTTAGGCCATGCTGAGACCACCCATCAGTGCAGAGTTGTCAGCGAGAGACTTTGATCAAGTGTTGTGTTTATTTTTATACTTCTGAAGAGCATTCCTACAACGATCAACACAGTCAGACCCAGTATAAAAATGGAAAACACTTTCTCAGGGGTAGACTTGTAAAATCTAAGAAATTGAAGACTTAAAAAGGAAGATATTTTCTTTTTTTAGTTCTTCAAAACTAAAAAAGAAATCTGTTGGATACCTTTCTGTATTTGCTTTAATTTGTAATATATTTAGAAAATCTACGGCAGGAGTCAGCAAACTAGAGCTACTGGCTACATCCATTCCCACTCTGTTTTTATTAATAAAGTTTTATTGGAACACAGCAATGCCCATCTGTTTACATATTGTCTGTATCTGATTTCATGATACTGTTGATATGCCTGCAGGGTTGAATAGTTGCAATAGACATCATCTGGCCTTCAGAGCCTAAAATATTTGCTCTTTGGCCCTTTACAGAAAAAATTTGCTGACCTTTGATCTACAGGGAAAAAATGCAGGACCAATATGAAGGGGTAGAAAGGACAAGAGAGTTTCCCTCAAAGTACTTTGAAAAACAAAGAACATGTTTCTAAAAAGGATTCTTCCAAATCCTGCCCCTGCCCTCCCACCCCCCTCTGATAATTCAGACTGTGTCATTAATAAGCTAACTTTGGTATTAGGCAATTCTAGAATGTTATGTCCTTGAGTGCAGGCCTCCTCATTCCTGTTATATCTGGGGCCACATATGAAGCTGTGACCCACAAAGAGGAGGAAGCATTGGGCACAACTATGCTCCTTCCTACTTTGAGGCTGGAAAGGCAGCCGGCACAGGATGGGCACACGGCCTCCTTGGCCATTGGACTGAGCTGAATTGGGCTTAGAACCCAGTTGTGTTCCTCTTGCTACTTTCTCCTACCCTGGCTTGTACCCTGCTCAGCCAGGGACAAGCTGTCATGGAGAACAGATGATCCTGGGGAAAAATTGAAAACAATGTTTCCATGCATCTGAATAGAGAAATACAAGTGGCAAGCATGGCCTTCCTCTCTTGAGACTTGGAGACAAACTTCCTACACCACAAGGTGCAGGTGAGAGGGTCTCCTCAAGGCCCCCTCTGGGGTAGCTGGATGAAAGCCCTGCCTAGAGAGGCAGAAGATGAGCCCCTTATTGCTGGAGCCCTGCCATGCAGAGGGGCCAGGGCTCTATGCTTTTCCCTCACAGCTTTTGGCCGTGGTGTTCGACACCTTCAATGACATCGAGAAACGCAAGTTCAAGTCTTTGCTGCTGCATAAGCGAACCGCCATCCAGCATGCCTACCGCCTGCTCATCAGCCAGCGGGTAGGGAGGAGTAGGAGTGGGGGCCAGGGCTAGGGAGAGGGTTGGTCTTTGTTCTCCCTCCCTTGCCCAGAGCAGCCCCTAAGCATGGCATGGTCAGCAACTTTAAAAACCAGGAGGCCTGCTCTTGGAGAACAAGAGTAGGAGCCCTGGGATCCCTTGTGCTGGGCACCTGGAGTGGCTGCCCCAAGGGAAGGGGACAATGTGGTTCTGTATTTCCACATTGTTCTCTTTCCCCCCAGAGGCCAGCTGGCATTTCCTACAGGCAGTTTGAAGGCCTGATGCGCTTCTATAAGCCCCGGATGAGTGCCAGGGAGCGCTATCTTACTTTCAAGGCCCTGAATCAGAGCAGCAAACCTCTGCTCAGGTAAGAGCCAATGCTAGGTGAAAGCAGCCAGGTAAGAACAGCATGACCAGACAAGGCATTCACTGAGGGAGCTGAGGCATGTGAGGCAAAGCAGCTTGTTAGAGACTTTAGTTTTCTTCACTGAGATTCTTCGACGTGTACACTATTAGTCAGGATTCCTTTTGCAAGCAACCAAAGTCCAGCACCAATCCAATTCATGCTGACTTCATAAAAAAGGAACATGAACCTGGCTCATGGAACGAACCATCCAGGCTGCTTGCTCTTGAACCCTGAGTGGGGTAGGGTGAGGCAGGTGGACAGAGAGGGATGAATATACACATGTGCCCCCAACACATCTGGCACAGCCTCAAAGAACCGACCCTGGGATCTTCACAGGCAGCACTGATCTTCTAGACTGTTGATGACCAAAACTGTCGATTCAAAAGGAAGCAGACCTGCTGTAGAGGTGAGGGTGAGCGAGCTCTGTTCAGACCCAACTCACAGTCCCAGCTCCATTAAGTCCTCTGCTTGAAGAGGCTAAGTTTCTGTCCATCTAGGAGTTATAGTACTCAAGGGGCTGCCTCTCTAAGGGGATTGAAACTGTCAGCAGTAAATATAGACTAAGTGGCTTAAGTGCCTGTAGTAACTCAAGGACAGAGGAGATCAAAGCAACTGCAGTAAGGGTACCCTGAGCACGGATGTGCTGGGACTCCAAGAATCTCCTCCTTTCCTGCCACTCTCACCCCTTAAAGGTAACCACAGGCAGGTGAGTGAGAGAAAGGAAGCTCAGTGGGAACTTGTTTTGATTTTTTTTTTCCCTTTTCATTTTGCTTCTGCCAGCCTAAACGACTTTTATGATATCTATGAAGTTGCCGCCTTGAAGTGGAAGGTGAGTGCCCCTATGAGACCAGGGAGGGAGTGGGCAGACGGACTCCCAAGTGGGGTGAGGATCGAGGCCCCCTGAGGCCTAGCTCTCTGCCTGCTAGAACAGCTCTCAGCTTGGCACCGTGCACTTCATGGATACCAGATGGCTCCTGCATTTGCCCTTATGTTTGCCATGTGGTGTCTAATCACAGTGACTAATCACTCTGTGACCTCAGTCAAGTTATCGAACTTGTCCAAGGCTTGTCTCACCTGTGAAATGGGATAATAATAATCCCTGCCTACAGAGTTATTTTGGGGATTATATGAAAATACTGCGTGTGCATGGCACGTTGTAAATGCCCAGTAAACACTGGCTGTCTGTGTTTTCACTTACATCCCTGAATGTTAACACTGTTTGTTCACCAATTTAGTGGGGTGAGCAGGGATGGAAAGCCAGCATCCTGGCCCCAGGGCAAGATTCTGGTCAGTGGCACTGACATTCTCTCTCCCGTGGCCTGTGTTCTTGCCAGGCAAAGAAAAACAGAGAGCACTGGTTTGATGAGCTTCCCAGGACTGCGTTCCTCATCTTCAAAGGTACAGATGGAGCTTTTCAGAGACCACAGATAGGCATTCGAGGAGCATGTTCAGGGTGTGTGTGTGTGAGAGAGAAAAGGCACAAAGAGTGTTAGGAACTGGACTGGGAAGGACACTGGTGAATTAAAAACCAAACTAAGACATTTGTTGGTTTTCATTTTTTTTATACAAAAGCTATAGATACTTTTGGAAGAAAATTTAGAAAGTCAGATAATTAGGAGAAAATGAAAATGTGGTTCAGATCCCTGTACCGGCCAGCCACCAAAAAAAAAAAAACAAAAAAAAAAAACAATTTACCACCCAGAGATAACTGCTGTTAATTCTCTGATAAGGTTCCTTCTGTTAGTTATTTTTCTGTGCATTTTTAAAACAACAGTAGGATTACATTATTTACTCTGTTCTGTAACCTGCCTTTTCATCTAATATATTTTTACCCTCCTATGGCAGGATATATAACTTGTTATGTCCCCTTGCACAATGCTAGCATATTATAAAATTTGAAATTTTTGAATTGGGTACTCATATTGTTTACGTAACATTTGCCCCTTAGTTTAATGGCTGTTTAGAAGTTCCACACAAAGAGTATTGTGAGGGAATTTCTTGTGCAAAAAGCCTGAGTCTGGGCCATTATAAACAAGAGTAAAAGATGGTATATTCTATTTTGTGATTTCTCCCTCAGCTAGGCCCTTGGGCACAGCTGTTACTCCATCATTTTTAAAGGGTTTTTCATTCCAATGGGATGATAGTCACTCAAGTGGGTGAATAAACAGTCCCAGGCCGAGGCAAGCAGCAGTTTACGTTTCAGCAGTGGCCAGCAAAGCTCCGTCCTGTGCTGTCTTGGCTTTGGGTTGCCTAGGCTGTCTGCAGAGCAGCTGTTGTCAGTGCAGTCTTGTCTGGGGACTGAGCAGAAGCGTGGGTGTCACTCTTAGAGTAGGCCTTCCTTTTTTCACCCCAGGCATAAATACCCAGGTTGCCTACATGCATGACGTATGTCATAGGGGACTGTGTATGAAATTTTCTATTTTAACATTTCTTCTCTTCAAATAGGAATTAATATGCTTGTGAAGTCCAAGGCTTTCCAGTATTTCATGTGTAAGTGTGAAATATCAGAGCTCCAGGCCCCTTTCCTCCTGAGTCCTTTGCTGTTCTAGAAGGTGGAGAGGCAAGAGATTAGTCCTGCAGTCATGATTTTGACGTTTTATTGTAGAAAATTCCTAGCATGTATAAAAGTGGTGAGAAGATGATAATGAGCATCCATGTGCCCATCAGCCAGCTTCAACAGTTACCATCTCATGCCAGTCTTTCTTGTTCGTCTGTACCCACACTCCAGCTTGTGATGCCCTCTCTAGTCCTGGATTTTTTATTTTTATTTATTTATTTATTTATTTTTTCCTTTTTGTCTTTTTTCGTGACCGGCAACGGATCGCAACCCTCAGTGTCACGCCCGTACCGGACCAGGGACCGGCAACGGGATCGCAACCCTCGGTGTTGCTCCCACACCTCGCTCAGCCAGTGAGCGGCCGGTCTGTATGTGGGATCCGAACCCTCGGCGGGAGCGCAGCTGTGCTCCCAGGCGGTGCACTGTAGCAGTGCGCCACCGGGCCGGCCCTAGTCCTGGATTTTTTAGAAGCAAATTCCAGAACCACGGAATGCAATTGGTTCATATATCTCTTAAGTTTGTTTTAATCTATAGGCTCCTCTTCCGTCCCATTTCTTCCTCTTGCAATATTTAGTTGAAGAAACAGATTTATTTGTCCTTTAGTCTTACTTTTGCATGTTCTTCTGTGCTATTTCCTGTAATTTGGTAGTTATATCTAGAGGTGTGTTATCCAATGCAGTAGCCACTAGCCACATTGTGGCTATTTACATTTAAGCTAAGTAAGATAAAAAATGCAGTTATCTGGTCATACTTCAAGTGCTTAGTAGCTACAGATGGCTAATGACATCAGTGGACGGTACAGATAAGAAAATTTCCATCATCACAGAAAATTCTCTTGCACAGTGGTAATTTAGAAGCTTGATCAGATTCATTCTTTCCAAGGAGCTCTGGTTCCTTTTAGTGGGAATTGGTGTTTGGAGACCACAATCTGAAGTGCAAGGGGTTTTCATTACTTGGGATTGGTATTGTATTTAGTTGTTTCCATGGATAGGGATAGGATTTTTTTTTTTTTTTTAAAAGATGACCGGTAAGGGGATCTCAACCCTTGGCTTGGTGTTGTCAGCACCACGCTCAGCCAGTGAGCAAACCGGCCATCCCTATACAGGATCCGAACCCGCGGCCTTGGTGTTATCAGCACCAAACTCTACCAAGTGAGCCACGGGCCGGCCCAGGATTTTGTTTTTTTTTAATGATAAACTATTTTGTGAGTTTATCCTGATATTTCAAATTCAGGACTACAAGATTTTTACCAACTTCATCAATCTTACATAACTAGATTCCCAATCTTAAAATCCAGGTTCCCAACAACACTGACACGGTTACTTACTTGCTTTATCTCACAGCCTCACAATAACAATCGCAACACAATCCCAACAATATAATTACAGGTTGAATATCCCTTATACAAGATACTTGGGATCAGAAACAATTTGGATTTTGGGCCGGCCTGTGGCTCACTCGGTAGAGTGCGGTGCTGATAACACCAAGGCCACAGGTTCAGATCCCGTGTAGGGATGGTCGGTTCGCTCACTGCCTGAGCGTGGTGCTGACAACACCAAGTCAAGGGTTGAGATCCCCTTACCGGTCATCTTTTAAAAAAAAAAAAAAAAAAAGAAACAATTTGGATTTTGATTTTTTTGGATTTTGGAATATTTGCAGAATACTACATACCAGCTAGCATCCCTAATCCAAAAATCTGAAATCCTAAATGTTCCAATGAGTGTTTCCTTTGAGCATCATGTTGGTGCTCAGAAAGTTTCAGATTTTGGAGCATTTTAGATTTTAGATTTTTGAATTAGGGATGTGCAACCTGTACTAGAAACATTACTCCAGGGTATGCATTCAGATTATTGTGCTTTTTACTGACCAGCTGCCAAAAAACTTCAGAAAAACCCAGATTACTGTGTTTTAAGGTCACCTGGAATAGTTCCTCTCCCTGTGGGTGTTTCACCAACTGGATTTACGTTTGAGTTTCTTTATTTCATGTTATTTTGATTGTTAGGGATTGCTTCTTACATGTAAGTTTGTTTTATAATTATGTAAAATGTTTATATGGTTCCAAGTCAGATTTACAAAACAAAGTGTATTCAAGGAAGTTTATTTTACATCCTTGTCCCTTCCCCAATGGGCAATTTTTATTATGGTTTATCCTTCCATTTTTTAAAAACCATTAAGTAGATGCACGCATATCTCCATGTATTTTCACTAGTGCATCATTGGGATGGATCCCTAGAAGTGGGATTGCTAGGTGGAAGGCTAAATGCATATGCAGTTTTGCTAAATAGTTCATGCAGTTATTTTAAAATTAGATAGCTCTAGAGGAAAACAAATATACTTGAACCCTTTGTATACTGTCCATCTTTTACGCCAAATCAGAGTAATCCGTACCTCTTCACTGGTATCCCTACAGTGACATAGAGGGTATTTTTAGATATTCGTAGCTGTTTCTAGGTGAGTTTAGCTGGTTAATTTAGCTCCTATGGCAAGAGCACTGAGCAGAAATTCCCCATAAAATGAGCGTGTGGCACCCTGTGCTCCCCATCCCCCAGAGCTTCCCGAAGGTTAATCAGGGACTGCAGCTGCTACCTGTACATTTCCATCAGTCCTTTCTCTGTCTTTTATGGGCCTGTCTATTTCAGACTTGGTGGTGGCAGTCAACGGGGTCTGGATCCTTGTGGAGACATACATGCTGAAAGGTGAGCCCAGCAGGGGGACTGGCTGTGTCCTGGCCAGCACACCTGGCTCACCTCTTGAGCTGCTGTTTCTCTGTCTTACAGGTGGGAACTTCTTCTCCAAGCACGTGCCATGGAGCTACCTCGTCTTTCTCACCAGTAAGTTTCTGACATGGCTTTGCTGAACTGCTCGTTTTAAACCCTGGCTAGGGGCTGGCAAGTTAGCTCAGTTGGTTAGAGTGCCATCTTGTAACACCAATGTCAAGAGTTTGGATCCCCTATACTGGCCAGGCACCAAAAACTTAAATACTTACATACATACATACATACATACATACATAAACAAACAAACAAACAAACAAACCCTGGCTAGAAGAACTTTCGTTTGGTTTAGAATCTCATGGCTCTTCTCGAAAACAGGGAGCCTTAAACAGATGGAGCAGAAATTGAGTCTGGTTCTGTGCTGCCCCTGTTAAAACTCTTTCGTGTTTTTCCACTGCCCTCTGTCAAGTCCAGACCCGAGATGTGACTCACACTGCCCGGCTGGACATGGCCCCTTCAGTCTCATCTCTAGTCAGTACCTCTGCCTTCACCACACACTCCAGCCTTCCTGGACGATGTCTGCTGCCCAGGACACTCTTCCCATGCCCCACCTCTCTGCCTGACTTTCCTCATCATCCTATTAAGTCTGTCTGTGAACACACCGTGTCATCATCCCTGTTTACTTGTCTTTCCTACTGTCTAGACTCCAAGCTCCATGCCAGCAGGCACTGCCCTTCCCTGTTCACTGGTGCATGCCCAGTACCCACATAATACCTGGCACTCAAGAAATGCTCAGGAAAGATCTGCTGGATGAACAGATGGATGGCCGGGCCATTCCTGAAGAGGGGGAGGAAGTGTTTCCCCTCTAAGCCAGTTGTCCCAGTTGACCACCATCTGGGCTGGGCCCTCTCCCAGAGCACAAGCTCTCACAGTGGGCGTGGGAATGACCTGGGCTCTGTCTGGAGGGCACATGGCCTGCGGGGAGGCTGGAGGCTGCAGAGGAGCCCAGCCAGGTGTGGGAGAGGATGTGGAGGGGCTGCCACTGACTGCTTCCTCCTGTCCACAGTCTATGGGGTGGAGCTGTTCCTGAAGGTTGCCGGCCTGGGCCCTGTGGAGTACCTGTCCTCTGGGTGGAACCTGTAAGTGGAGAGCAGATTTCTTACCTGTGGATGCCTGCACACACCCAATATCCATGGTGTTTCTGGAGATGCAGAGTGAAGGTCTGAGGACAGGCCAAGCCCCCTGTCTCCCTGGAGCAGTTCTGCCCCAGCACAGGAAGTCCCCAGGACCAGTCTCTTGTCTGAAGCCTCTTAAGCCACTCAGGCCAGTCCTTCTGCAAATGGCCTCTCAAGGTTCCTTAGGCTGGTTGGCTCTTGCTGAGTCATTAAGATTTTTCTCCTTCACAAAAGCCATAGCACCCACAGAGGAGAAGGTTCTACCACCTCCCTTGCTTAGCAGTGGAAAAGAACCACATGGCCCTTCTCCCTTTCCATGGAGAGGTCGGGAGGTCACTTACCCCATTAAAGTTAACTCACCCGTGAAATCAGGCTATACTCACGAGGTCTCGGGTCGTGAGAGTAAAACAAGTGAATAAACAGAGAAGAGTGGGGAAGAACAGTAAGGACATACACCTTGTGTGTCTGTGGGGGAGAAAGGACCCTCTGTCTTAAGGTAGGGCGGGCTGTTCTCTGGTGAGACTCTCACCAGAAGGTCCTGCCCCCCTCCCTCAGTGAGTTCCTTGGGGACGGGCAGATTCCCCAGTGTAAGCAGATGTCTCTTTGGTACTGCGGAGGCCGGTGCTCTGTCCGCCCTGTCATTAGACCAGCAGTGGGTCCTCAGGAGGGGATTCCTGGGCGTTTCAGCCCCAGGGGTCAGGGCATCGAGGCCTGACCCCCAAGACTGCTGTGGCTGAGGCCTGGCCAAGTCAAACTCAGAAGCCCTGAGGTGGCAGGGAGTTGCTCCCTGGGGCCGGCTGTTGCTTTTGCCGTGGCTGGTGTCTCTGAGCTCCTTGGAAGGGTGGCAGAGAGCAGGGCTGGGAAAGGTGAGCAGTTATGGGGGAGGCTCGGGGGTCACTGAATGGATCATGGCTTCTCCCCTCCCCCAGGTTCGACTTCTCTGTCACTGTGTTTGCCTTCCTGGGACTGCTGGCCCTGGCCCTCAACATGGAGCCTTTCTATTTCATAGTGGTCCTGCGTCCCCTGCAGCTGCTGAGGTGATGGGGCAGTGCTGGGGTCGGCGAGGGCGGGAAAGCCCTGGACTAGTCTGAGCAGTGACCTGAATGAGCCAGGAGACTCAAGCTCATGTCCCAGATGTCATGCCCCTGCAGAAACACCATGGGGTCACAATCATCACCTGTGAGGGCATGCAAGCTGACCGTGCCTCCTTACCTCACTGGCGCCAGGCGCCTCTGACTGGCAGAAAAACCTGCCTGGGGTGGATCCGCTGCGGCCCCAGGAGCCTACTTGCTCAGAGTCACGAGTCACAGCCACAGGTCTGAGGGTCTGAAGGGGCCAGGCGCCTCTGACTGGCAGAAAAACCTGCCTGGGGTGGATCCGCTGCGGCCCCAGGAGCCCACTTGCTCAGAGTCACGAGTCACAGCCACAGGTCTGAGGGTCTGAAGGGACTTTGAGGAGCCCTGGGGCTTTTCTGTCTCAAGAAATCCCCTCATGCAAATTCTACCCTTTCCCCAGGGACTACGGTAGGAGGTCAGGAGAGCCTTGCTCCACTGAATGTCTGTGCCTAATCAGGGGCCTCAAGTCTCAGAAGCCCGGGTTTTCCTCCTGACTCAGCTGCTGTCCCATCTACGTCCACTCCCATCCTTCCCAGGAGGAGAGGAGGAGGTGTGGGGAAGGTGGCCCCGGAGCAGCGTCTCCCTGCCCTGGCAGTGGTGCCCTGGGGCTGGGCCCACATGTCCGCTTCTCTCCCCACTACCCGCTCTGTACTGATGAGCCATGCACACCCAGCTCCTCTGTGGGCGTGGGCTCTGTTCCCTCCTGCCTGGGTTTGCCACACCATCTGGAGCAAGGCCTTGCCCCTCCCAGAGCCTCCTGCTTCATTTGCAAACTAGTGGATGGTCACTGCTACCTCCTCACCACGTAAGATCCTGTGAGGAGACACAGGTGGCTCTGCTTCTCCCAGGGAGAGGCCCTGTCCAGCCCCGATGTCCTGGGGCTGCCACTGTCCCTAAACACCTGCTGGGCTGATGGCCCTGAGGGATGTAGATGCTCAGGTGGACAAGGGGCCCCTCAGTGTGTCTTCACCACGTGGTTTGGAAGGCAGGGCTCTGGCACATTCTGAAGGAAGGAGGCTGAGGCCATGCCCCTTGCATCTGTAAGTGACCTGCTGTCCTCCTGTTGCTCAGGTTGTTTAAATTGAAAAAGCGTTACCGCAATGTGCTGGACACCATGTTCGAGCTGCTGCCACGGATGGCCAGGTACTGCCCTGTCTCTCAGCTCGCAGGTGCAGGCACTGTGAGGCTTGTACACCGTGGGGGTGGGCAGCTGGGTGACAGTAAGGAGAAGGAGGCGTCCCAGGAAGGACTGGAATCGAGGGTCTGATGGGTCTCCAAGGAGCCTGAACTCCACCCCACAGGTCTCCCGGGCACTAGTTTTCTCCACTGACCTATCTGAGATATTTAGTAGGGAGGGCAGGGAGCTGTCAACTCACTTACCACCTGTGTCTACATTCACAGGTAAGGGGTCACCTGTGAGTCTACCTTCACAGGTAAGGGGTGAATCTCTGGTAAAGGGGCATCTGCTAATAAAGTCCTGAACTGAGCCATTTTTTACCCCAGACCTGAACATGAGGCCCCTTCCCTGCAGGCACTTTCCAGCTGGTGAACCTGGCTAGGGGCATGCCTCTCCTTCAGTCAGCTCAGTGGGCCTGGGGTGCTGGGGTTGCCCTCCGCCTTCCCACCCCTAAATCATCTGGCTCTTTGACCCTCCTCTCCAGCCTGGGCCTCACCCTGCTCATCTTCTACTACTCCTTCGCTATTGTGGGCATGGAATTCTTCTGTGGAATCCTCTACCCCAACTGCTGCAAGTGAGTAGGGGAGCCCGGCCATGCCCATCTGGCAAGTTTCCGTCCCCATCCCCCAAGCAGGTCTACGCACTCTCCAGTTGGGTCTCCATCAGCTCACCCTGGGCCAGACAGGTCTCCTAGGAAGAGGAGAGCCTGTTAGGATGAGGCAGACGGACCCACAATGGGAAGATTGTTGGGATCAGGGCTGGAGAGCCAGCACGAAAACTCCCACGACCTCCTCCTTCCCTTCTCTTGCCTTCCTCCACAGTGAAATCAGTGAGCCACCACAGTGAAATCAGTGTACTCTGCCACCCATTCTCCACTCACAGTGTTCTCTTTACGCTTGGATTCTATGGTCTCAAGCACTGATAAAGAAAAAGTTTGTTACAAAGACACGTGTAGCCAGTTTGAGTGTCGAGCTGATCTCAGATCCAGCCGTCTGGGGCAGTAGGTCATGAACTTTAGAGTGTATCAGAGTCACCAGGGGGCTTCTCAAAATGAAGGTTTCAGGCCTCCATATATCTGATGCAGTGTGTCTCCACCTTCTGAACAAGTGCCCTGATGGCCCAAGCACTAGACTTTTAGCAACATCAGCATGTATTTTATTAGAACAGTCATGAGGGATTGGGAGGATGGTGGCAAATAAGATCTCCTCAAAACAGGGCAAACAAAACCTATGCAACCATGGATGCATTTAGGCCAAGTGCTGGAGAAGCCCGTGAGGAATTCTCCCTCCTGAGGATGGTTGCCTATAACACCTGCCTTAGGAGCAAACCCTAGACTGGGGAGCTGCAGGGGAGGCTCGCATCTCTTTCTTCCTTCCCCAGCAGGTGGCTGCGAGAAGACCACAGGGAGGCTAGCCCGGTGGTTCCCAGCAGAGCCGGCAGGGGAAGCGCTGAGAGCTCCCCTCCAGCAGGAACAAGAGCTAGAGAGGGCTGGGCAGGAACCAGACTGGGCAGCATAGAAAGATTTTTGGTCAGACCCAGTTTGCTCAAACTTTGTCCTCTATCAAGGTGAGCACTTGTCTTGTGACCTCCCTCTGCCTCTTTGTCTTCCCGGCCAGTGCAAGTACAGTGGCAGATGCCTACCGCTGGCTCAATCACACCGTGGGCAACAAGACTGTCATGGAGGAAGGCTACTACTATCTCAACAATTTTGACAACATCCTCAACAGCTTCGGTGAGTGGAGAAACCACAGATGGGACATTCCCTGCACATGCCCCTTTTGACAACAAAGCATAGCAAAGCTGTCTGAGCTTCCCGAGCTATTGGCCACACTTTCTAGAGTGCTCTCTGGCCCAGGTGGAAGATGTGGTCTGCCCAGCCTTAGGGGTGGAGTCCAGGCCTTAGCTGGAAGGGGTACAGCCCAGTACTAGGGTACCCCCCCATTCCAATGCCAGTCACAGGGTCAACCCAGCCACACCAGTGCTGCCCTGTGCTGTGCTGCTGCCCCCCACAGCTCTGCTCTGCCTCCCAGTTCAATGAAGAGGCCCGGGGGGGAGTGGGGCAGAGGGAAGTGGCCCTGCCAGACACGGTGCCTCAAGAGGAAGGGGGAGCCCCCAAGACATCCCAGATCTGCACCGAGCAAGTATGGATGTTCTTTTCCCCAATCCCCCACCCCAGCCCTGATCCATCACGGGCTGCTGAGACAAAGGGTGCACCTTTTGGGGACAGGCCAAGATGGTAAAACTCTCTGTGGACACGTGCCCAGGGAGGGCCTTGGCTTATCCTTCTTGGAGACCGCAGCCCAAGCTGGCATGTGGGGATGCCACCATTTTAGTGCATGGTATCCAGGATAGGTGGAGAGAGGCCACTTGAAAGTGACTTTGAAGAAGTGGGTCTGATCAAGACACTTCTTTTTCCCCCTTCCTTTGGCAGTGACTTTGTTCGAGCTCACAGTTGTCAACAACTGGTACATCATCATGGTAAGGCTTGAAGTCTGCTCCTGGAGGTGGGTCTCCCTCACACAGTGTGGGCTGCCTTGCTTTTCCCGCACCCTGCAGAGTTCAGGGTCCTAGTCTTGCTGGGTAGGTGTTCTGCGGGGGCCCCAGGATGGGCTGGAGCCACTTGTCTCAGCATATGTTGGGCTTGGCTTTCACCTCTGTTCCCCCCCCCCACACCGATGGGCTGGAGCCACTTGTCTCAGCATATGTTGGGCTTGGCTTTCACCTCTGTTCCCCCCCACACACCCAGCAGCCAGGAAAGGTCAGTTAGCCTCTGAGTCTCTGTACTGTCTCCCACCATCATGGAGGTGACATTTCAGTCAAGAAGCAGTGTGGCAAGGATTGCTGATTCTTTGCCCATTCCCTAAGCTCTGCCAAGTCCCATCACTACTTAGGATAAAGACTGCCTGTGCTAGTCCTGAGTCCAGCCATCTGTCTGCAAAGTGTCCAGGGCTCACACAGCAGGAAGGAATGTTTAGACCAGGGGAGTGAGCTGCCTCTTCCCTGTCTCCCACAACCAAAGGCACATCAGGAAGGGTCTGTGAAGAGCCCGTGGGCCAGGCTCTGGGCATGGGGACATGGAGCAGCCTAAGTAGATAGTGACCTGGGCCTGCCTGGGTGTTTGCTCACTGGCTGCCTCCTTCTGTGTCCAGGAAGGTGTCACCTCTCAGACCTCCCATTGGAGCCGCCTCTACTTCATGACCTTTTACATCGTGACCATGGTAGGTCCCCAGCCACAGAAAACCCTTCACTCTTCAACTTCCAAGTCTCCAGCTGCCGCTGCCCTTTGGCTGCAGTGCCAGGGAGGAAGGGGCTGGGGTCATGTCTAACTGGACTCTGTTGGGTGTGGGCCCTGCAGCAGCAAGCCCCCACACACCCCTCACTCCCTGCCCCTCTGCCCTTGGCCAGGTGGTGATGACTATCATCGTGGCCTTCATCCTCGAGGCCTTCGTCTTCCGGATGAACTATAGCCGCAAGAACCAGGACTCAGAAGGTCCGTGTAGGGAGTCGTGTCTTGGTCATGTGCTGCCTGCTGCACATCCAGCTATCTGGCTGTCTGGCTGTCTGTCTGCCTGGCTGTTCGGCTTGCTTGCTGAATGGCTGGCTGTCCAGTTGTCTGGCTGTCTGGCTGGCGGTCTGACAGTTCAGCTGTCCAGTTGTCCAGCCTCTGGCAATTCAGTTCATTTATCTGGCTTGTCTTTCTAGATCTCTTATTTCTGTTAATTTTCAAATATTTTTAATGACAGAAAAATGCACATGATCTAATTTTATTTATTTTTTTAAAAGATGACCGGTAAGGGGATCTTAACCCTTGACTTGGTGTTGTCAGCACCACGCTCTCCCAAGTGAGCTAACTGGCCATCCCTATAAGGGATCCGAACCGGTGGCCTTGGTGTTATCAGCACCACACTCTCCCAAGTGAGCCACGGGCCGACCCTCATGATCTTATTTTTAAATGAACCCGTGGCCTTGGTGTTATCAGCACCACACTCTCCCAAGTGAGCCATGGGCCGACCCTCATGATCTTATTTTTAAGTAAAAATAGTACATGTCATATTTTAAGAAAAATCAAGTAGACAAAGGCTTATGGTGGAAACAGCAGCCCTTTGTCCTACCTTTCCTGTGACTCCTCCCAGAGACTTTTAACTCTTAGTTCTTTCTTCCTTTAGTTATCTCCACTTTTCCAAATAATATGTTCATACTGTGGTTCTTGATTTAAATGGTATATTTTTTACTGCAAGGCGATTCCTTCTGCACCTTGATTGGCCTGGCTTTAATTGCCTCCTTTTTCCTATGTTGCAGTCTTCTGCATGCTGATCCTTCATTCTCTCCAAATTCTTCATCAAAACTGCCTGCAACTCTTACTACTTGTTCCTGAATCTCTGTTGCAGCAGGCTGTCTGACCATTTTCCTTTTGCTTGGAGACTTGCTCCTGAAGCCCTCTGTTCCCTGTAAGCTGATGGCTAGACCTGCTCCCCTGACACCCACAGCAAAGGCAGGGGAAGGGAGGGGAGCTCTAGGTGGTCGTGCTGATCCAGAATTTTCTTGGATAAGGAACCTTAAGACCATGCATAGGGGTGCCAGGGAGGATGGCTTAACAAGACCAAGCCCAATTGGCGACTCTGAGGCCTGACTCCTTCCCACCCTCACCCTCCCTTCTTGCAGTTGACGGTGGCATCACCCTTGAGAAGGAAATCTCCAAAGAAGAGCTGGTCTCTGTCCTGGAGCTCTACCGGGAGGCACGCGGATCTTCCTCAGATGTCACCCGGCTGCTGGAGACCCTCTCTCAGATGGAGAGGTACCAGGTGAGGAGCCACAGGCCTTATCCATCAGAGGAGGTGGGTTTTAGCCTAGCGTGATTGCCTCCCGTCAAGTGCTGGTGACACTTCTGGGTGGCACCATTGCAAAAGCCAGTGGAGTGGAAGGGGCCAGCTATGACATAGCACCAGGTCCCTCACATGGGTGGGACAGGCACCTGTCTGCAGCTGAGCCCTGGAGCCTATGCTGTTCTCTAGCAAAGTTCCGTGGTGTTCCTGGGACGGAGATCAAGGACCAAAAGCGACCTGAGCCTAAAGATGTACCAGGAGGAGATACAGGTAGGGGCACTGCCAACCACACTGTCTGGCTCCTCACCCCAGCTCCTGTCCTGGGAAGTCTTGCCCCTGCTGAGCAGGGGGCTGCTTCTACAGTCCCGATCTGAGTAGAGGTCAAGGCTCACCTGGGAAACGGGATCATCTGTTGGGACCACTACCGTTGGTGTCTGGAACTCAGGTAGATAGCTCTCCTGTCTGGCCTACCATAGTATGCCCCTTGGGAATTCTCCAGAACCTCCTCTCTATCTTTTGCTCTGTGCCGTAGCTGCAAACTCAAACAGCAGGAAACATAATGAGCAAACTGGGAGGGGTGGGCACCATGGCAAACTGGTAAGGACCCATTTGTCCAGAGAGGGCAGCCCCTTCCCAGTTCCAGATGAAGGTTGCCTGATAGGCATGAGGCCCTTCTGTACCCAGGTCATTGGGTTTTTTGATTGATTGGGGATTTTTTGTTTTAATTTCAGAGAAGACAGAAGTCAAATTTTTTTTATACTTTCTATATTGACAAATAAGTAAAATATCTTGTAAAGCAGTATGTGGACTGGTACCATGTGCCTCCCAGCCAGAACCCACAGACCAGAGGCCACCAGTTTATGTGCCCTGCTTTGGGTCTTTCCTTCTACCTCAGGGTCCCCAGGGCTCCGGGGAGGGTCTCCTACACCAGCCACAGTGGCCACACTCTGTTTTCTGGCATTCTAACAGCTGGAAGCCCTTCTGTTCCACAAGAACAATAGAAACCATTGTCCACACCCGAAAGGCTCGGGGACTGCAGTTCCTGAAGTGACATACATTCTCTTTAGACATGCAAGAGATTATAGTCAGTGTTCTTTGGGCAGATAAATATAGTGGCTTACTGAACTTGGTGTCACAGAGATGTGAAAATAATATGAGCCCCAGCCCTGGGTTCCATTCCTGGCTTGGTGCATCCACATCTGTGAAAGGGGGACAGTCTTCCTTGCAGAGCATCTGGGATGACTTCAGGAGAGCACACACTCGGGTGCACATAGAGAGGTGTGCTTACCCTTGTCCTCCACCTTCTGCCTGTCCCTGAGCTCTAGACCTCAGTTTCCACCTCTATAAAATGAGGGGCCATAGAACTAGACCGTCTCTAAAGTACTTACAGTTCTTTAAGCTCTAAAGTTCTGTGGCTCAGATTCCTTAAAAATGTAGGGTATACTTTTTAATTCCTTAATCATTTGAAAGCATCAAATGTTATAACAGTAATAGTCTTAGGTGGGCAAGTTAATTTTTTCCAGAATGCCTTCCCAGCCCTACTGGAGGGTGGCAAAAGCAATGTGGGAGTTAGGAGAGGCACTCAGCTTGATACAGCTTCTGCACCTCGGTTTCCCTTGTGTAAAATGGGGACACAATTCCTGCCAAGCTCAAAAGGGATAACATGGGGGAATCCCTTTGTGAGTGACAAAATATTACATTTACACATAAAGGGTGAGGATTATGACTACCTGGGCCTTGTTTACAAATGGTACATGCCAAGCACAATTTACCAGGAGGTGTGTCAACCTCTAATAAGGGAAAGATTTCATTGTAATTTCTCTGTTTGGGAGAGAAAGAAAAATTGAAGCAAAAGGGCTGGCTCATGGCACAGTGTAATAACACCAAGGCAAGGGCTTGGATCCCCTACAGGCCAGCTACAAAAAAAAAATCTATTCGGGGCCATATTCAGAATTCCCAGCATGGCCAGGCAGGTGAGGGAGTATCAGTCCCAGTTGGGCGGGTTTGGCAGCTCTGCCTGCTCCCTCCTGAATGGCCCCTGCCCAGCAGGCAGAGACATGCTCTTGCCAGCTGGTGGTGGCTGTGGGACCCGCACCCTGTGGCTCACCTGGTCAGGCTGGGGGAGGTGTGGCGGGGGGGTAGGGGGGATTGGCTGGCAGGGTGCGGCCCCTCAGCCCCTGCCTGCTCTTGCTGTAGGAGTGGTACGAGGAGCACACCCGGGAGCAAGAGGAACAGCAGCAGCAGCTTAGCCGCAGCGCGGTCCCTGCAGTGCAGCAGCCCCCAGGGAGTCGCCAGCGCTCCCAGACTGTCACCTAGCCCCAGCCCGCAGCAGCCATCTCTTCTATGCAATAACACAATAGTATTATTTTACTATGATATATCAGAATAACGTGTATATATCAGCGGCAGCAGCTTAGCCGCAGCGCGGTCCCTGCAGTGCAGCAGCCCCCAGGGAGTCGCCAGCGCTCCCAGACTGTCACCTAGCCCCAGCCCGCAGCAGCCATCTCTTCTATGCAATAACACAATAGTATTATTTTACTATGATATATCAGAATAACGTGTATATATATGTATATATATATATATACATATATACATATATATATATATACACACACATATTCATATATATGCACATATTTATAGAGAGGAAGAAACAAAAAGACAAGATGGGGTTTGGTTTATAACCACCTTGCCCTGTTTCCCTTAACTCCATGAGTCAGTTTGGTTTGGGGGCAGTTAGGCCACTGTGTATGAACTCTTCCTAACATGGAAAGCTCCAGAAGTCCCCTTCACAAAAAGACCACTTGGATAGATTCTGCCAATCTCTACAGGGCTTGCCTGCAAAGGAAGCTGGCCCTTGCTAGGCCCAATCCAAGCCTGTCTTCCTGCTGTAGCTTCAGGCTTCCATCCCACCTGGCAGTGTCTCCACTAATGATCCCTGCAGCCACATCACGTGTTTCTGTGTCTTGCTTTAGGGACAAAACCACTTAGGAAGGAAAGCACCCAAATCCCTGGGGGTGGTATTTGTCTCTATGATAATGTACTAGAATGTTCCTTTGGGAGACCGATGCCCAGGACCTCATGAAAAGAGGGATCCAGGGGTGTGATTAGACTCATGTGGTCAGAGTTCCCTTAGCCAGTGTTGGGCAGCCAGAGGTCACGCTGGCCAATCTCATCTCCTGGCTTGGCAAGCCTTCTCTCCCATGCTCTTGTTTAACCTTTGTTGCTGAAAATCCTTGTACAGTTGCCTCCTGTGGAACCTAGGCCTAGCAGGAAGAGGACAGCAGGCACGATGCCGGGCCAATTCCTGGGATGGGTTTTCTAAACTAAATCCCTTTTCCTTGTGATTTACCTGTTCGAACAAGGTGACTTTTTCATTCATTAAGGATTGTGCTAAGGATGATAGCAGAGCTGTCACACGTGTGTTAGATGCCACTGTCGCAATTGGAGCAAACCACACAGGGACGGCTCACTGTGGGGCATCGCAGCAGCTGAGCTTGGCCCAGCTCCCACCTCCCCTGGGGCAGTCGACCTCCCTGGAAGCTGGAGCAGGAGTGAGGACTCAGCTCACCCTGGGGTTTCCACTAGAAGATTGGTTGGTGCAGAAGTAGGTTCTAATGAACACTCGATTAACCAAATTCCCCTGGTACCTCATGGGAGTTCTATGTATCCAGGCGTGGTCCAGGTGGGACAGGTGCTTGAAGCCAGAGCAGGCCATGGGGGTGCCAGCACAGTGGACAGTGGTGGCGGTGGTGGCAGAAGCAGGTAAGAGCAGAAGTTGCTCCAGTGAGGCTCTCCTGGACCACAGAGGCAAGCAGGATGGAGGATGTGGAGAGGGTGGGGGAGGCAGCCACCAGTGGGCATCCTGGGCTAACCCCGGCTTCCCAGCTGCCTCCACTGCTTCTCGTGACTTTGGCAGGTGGGTGGATGGAGGTTCCCCCTGGCGTCATCCTTTTCCCAGCCACAGAGCAGGTGGGGCAGAGCCTGACCCCAGGAGAGTAGTACCTGGTTCCGCCACCCTGCTCTCCCCAGCCACCTCCAAGGCCAGGCTGGTTCCCACAGCCAACACGGCACAGTTCTCACCTTCCCCGGGGAGAAGTGGCATATGTTTTCATTTAAAGCACAGCCCTTTGGGGAAACAAAGAATCATTGAGAACCACTGTTATTCCCATGGGAGTCGGGAGACCGACATTGTCCTCTTCATCTCTGGAGGGCTTGTGGCCATCACAAGGACCTGCAGGCCAGAAGCCCTTCCCCTCTCCAGAGAAGGAACTTTATTTGCACAACTGGGTGCCTTTTAGCTTTTGTGTACTGAAACGGGCATTTTGGAAGCAGGGATCAAGAGGCAGCTTCTGAAGGAGGGCATGGATCCAACCTGAGCATCTGGGCCCAGGTATGAGGGCTAGTTCCAGGACAGGTGGGATGAGTTAACTAGTCCATCCTCCCAGCCCTGTCCTGAGAAAGGCCCTGCTTTTGGCCAGGACCAATGAATGCAGAGTGGCAATAGATGTGACGGGCCAGACTCCAGCCCTTGTCACTAAGGCTAAGGATGACTGTCCCTATGGGGTCACCTGTGGCCTCTGCCAAGTTGATCCTCAAACTTGCCCACCAGCAGGGAATAGGTGTCACCCCCAGCTGTGAGTTGAGGGCCCCGGGCCATCATCTAGCTCAGATGCCCTCTCACTCCCCCTCATGTCACAGCTGAGTGCAACCAAGTGACACTGGTGCCCTGGCAGCGGCGGCAAAAGAGCCCGGGGGGGGGGACCCCTCAGGCCCCTCCTTGCTTCCCTTCCCCCAGCCCCAGCCTTACTCCACACCACGAGGACAATCATTTTGTATGGATCACAGGAGCAACGCTGTAAGGTTTTGTACACTGGTGATTTGTTACCTAGAAAACCCACTGTGTCTCCTGATTTCTGGCATATTAATAAAAGAGCCTCTGCTTTGTAAATGTGGCTGCTGCCTTATGACTTCCAGGGTTGTGGGAAGAGGGGAGTGGTCCCACCCATGGCCCTTCCTGACCCCACCTCAGCCCTACCCCTTTGTCCATGAAACCCGGGGATCAGCACACATCACCTGGCCACAGGTAAGGAAGAACTGGTAAGAGTTGGATGCATGTTATTTTCGGTATACTTGAAATATTTTACCATTTTTTATTTGGAAAAAAGATACTTGAATGTCCTTTCTTTACTACCAGCATAAGGCAATAACACAAAGTGAAGAGTTGCTCATTTAAAAGCTGGGGTCACCGCCTGACAACAAGAAGGCACTGGGGACCACTCACTGTCCCCCTAGAACTCGCAGGCACTGGAGCCCCAGCCCAGGGCTTCCCTGAGGTAGGCACAGGCACAGACTGACTCCTGTTTGCAGCTCGGGAGACTGAGGGTTTGAGCAGAAACTGTGCGACAGCCAGCCGCAGAGTTCTAGAGCAAGCGTCTGGAGTCATGCTGTCTGACATGGTGGAGACTGATGTGGCAGTGCCACGGGCCAAAGGCATTTTTGACCCACTGGGTTCAATAAAATGTACTATTGTTACTTTAACCTGCTTCTATTGGCTTTATTAACGTGGCAACTAAAAAATCCAAAATTAAGCATGGCTCACATTCTATTTCCATCAGATGGTGCAGCTCTAGAGCTCCCCCTTGGGTCCAAGTTGCCTTGATTCCGAGCCCCAAGAAGGTGTGGGAAGGCCTGAAGCCCAGTAGGGGGCAGGCAGGGGCTGCACCTCTACAGCTGCCTCCCGCCCTGAATGCTTCCGGGGTCTTCCAGCATAAAATCTCCTTCTGCCCCAAACCCCAGCCGTCCACAGAGAGACTCTGGAGCTAACTCCAGGAGGTCTAGCTTCTGTCTGGAACTCACTGCACAGCAAAGCCCAGTCTCCAGAGTCCCACCAATGAGGCTGTTGGGTGCAGTCAGGAAGAGAGACTTAGCTGTTCTCCCTGCATACAGGAGCGACTTCAGACCTCTAGCAGCGAGAGCCACCATGGGAGTCCGCACCCACTCATGCCCACATGGCTCTGCAGAAGGTGCTCCTGTCCCCAGTCCTCCCCTCACAGGAGGCTGTGGGGTGCCTGCTGTGGTACCCCCTCCACACCACCAGGCAGGCTTGGACATAAGCCTTCAGTCACACACTTTTCAAGTGAATCACTCCAAATTCAGTGAGCAGGGCCACGACGAGGAAGTTCAAGTAGAAGAGGAGAAGGCAGAAGCCATAGACTTTGCTCAGCTGGAAACACTGCAGTGGGACCACGATGAGGGAGAAGACGAGGCTGAGCCCCAGGGCGCCGGCCAAGACCCACACCAGCAGTCCGTCTGGCTCCAGCTGCGGGGAGAGCAAGGGGAGACAGGCTAGGTCGCCACCCATCACGCCCCTGCCCCACCTGGTGTGCCACACTAGTGGCCATGAAGGACTTAGGGCCTGGAGTTGCCCAGATGTGGCCCTAGACACTTCCAGACTCAGAAGCAGCAGAGAAAGGGAACCTTCTCTTCCTGTTTCAGCCAGCTCCCCCACCTGAGTGCTGCTCCCTTGCCTCGAGTCTGATGTAATGACAGTTCTGTGTATTTTTAATAGACCTCTAGTTAACAACATGCACACACTAATATCCATCACTTACTGTGAAGTGCATCAGAAGATGGATGAGTGGATGGACAGCTGGACAGACGACAGAGCAAATGGAGCAAAATGGTAACAGTAAAGGCTGGTGGTGGGAACATCAGCATTCACTATATAATTCTCTTAACTGTGGTATGTTTCAATTTTCACAATAAAATGGAACTCTTTATAAGGTTTTTGAAGAAATGGTAGATATATAGGTATATATTTAGTGTTTATTACATGCCAGGCATTGTGCCAAGGCTCTCACAAGCACTGTCCTGTTTGATCCAGCAATAGTACTGTCTGGTAGGTTCTGACTCCATTTCACAGATGAGGAAACTAAGACTGTAAGATACTAGATTGTCCAACGTGCTCAACGGCACTGGGACTGGAACCCAGGCCTGACTCCAAAGGCCTTGGGCTGATGCCTTGTGTTGGGCAAAGAGGAAAGAATGGGTAATGAAATAAAGGATGGAGTGGTAAAGAAACGACAGGTGGCAGAAATGAATAAATGACAGCCGAGGTGTCAGACAAAAGGCAGGCTTCTCTGTGGGAGAGGGAGAAGCTGACACCAATTCCTGGATCCTAGAATTGGGGAGCTGAGAGGTCAGTAGATTCGAGGTGGTAGAGCTTTTATATATATAGTAGTTTGAATGTGGCCCCCCTCAAATTCATGTCCTCCAGGAACCTCAGAATGTGACTTGACTTTAAATAGGGTCTTTGCAGCTATACTAGTTAAGATGCTCAAGAAGAGATCATCTTGGACTTAGGGTGGCCCCTAAATCTCATGACCAGAGTGCCGATAAGAGGCATAGAGGATAGAGAGAGACAGGGAAGATGGCCATGTGAAGACAGAGGCAGAGGCTGGAGGGATGTAGCCACAGCCGAGGAACTCCAGGAGCCACCCAGAAGCTGAAAAAAGCAAGGAGGGGTCCTCTCCTAGAGCCTTCAGAGGGAGCATGGCCCTGCTGACACCTGGATTTCTGACTTCCAGCCTCCAGAACTGAGAGTAAATTTC
>NW_007726918.1:236390-240876 GCF_000696425.1 Galeopterus variegatus
GTGAAGACAGAGGCAGAGGCTGGAGGGATGTAGCCACAGCCGAGGAACTCCAGGAGCCACCCAGAAGCTGAAAAAAGCAAGGAGGGGTCCTCTCCTAGAGCCTTCAGAGGGAGCATGGCCCTGCTGACACCTGGATTTCTGACTTCCAGCCTCCAGAACTGAGAGTAAATTTCAGTTATTTTCAGCCTCCCAGTTTGTGGTAATTTGTTATGGCAGCCCTAGGAAACTAATACGATATATGTTGTATATATATTACATGCAGTTGTTGAAAAATGTTGAAGCAGTACAGAAGAATAAAAGGGAATGAAAGTGCCCCCTCCCCACTTCTCTTCCTTCCAGACTTAGCATTAATCCAACATGTACTGAAGACTTAATGCTAGGTGCTATGCTGGGTGTGTGACAGGCACCACAGTGTTTCATCTTCCCAGTCACCTCTAAGGGGAGCATTGCTGTTATCACCAATCCACGGATGAGGAAACTGAGTAATGAGCAAGTGACAGAGCCTAAATCTAAATCCATGCTCTTCTTAACTGATACCCCTTGTGCATGCAGTGACACATATGTACACATATGTGTGTGGATACACACATAAAGATATATGTATCAAGTCTGAAAACATGGGATCATACAATAGTTAAGTGTTTAAGAGCAGCTTGTGTTTTTGTCCCAACTGTACACCGTGTACATCCTTCCATGTTGATGTGTTTTATGTCTTATGCAATTTAATGGCTGGAGCATTTCCTAAACTCAGCACAGAGGTAGAATGCAGACAGACACGCACGCATGCATGCACACTCACAGGAGCCTGAGAAAAGAAGAAATAGGTTCCTGCGGGGGGAGGGGGGGAGGGGCAAACCTAAAGGCTCATTATTTGGAACTGCCCTAGAATCACTAATGAAAGGGAACCTATTAAACCCATGGAAAGTGTAAACAGAATTTGCAGAGGGTGTTTACCTTTCGGAAAGCACTTTTCAATCCCTAAGTAGCTATTTGCTTGTGGGAGTGGCCCGGGTGACAGCCTGGCCCTGCCGCCAGCTAATTACAAGTCAGCTGCCAAGAGTCTATTCAAGAATGAGCTGCCTCTGGGAGAAAGAGGTGGGTGACTTTGTCCCCATTAATGAGGCCATCTTTCAGGCTCACAGCATTCAAAGTGCTTTCACATGGTGAGGCTTAAAACCAGCCCCGAGGCCACATCTTCCCCACCTCCGTCTCTGCTTTGTTTGGTCTCTGAATTCTAGTACTTCGGAATAGAGATGCAGTCATGGAGACTGCCAGCTTGTGCCTGGGGGCTGACTCTGCCTTTCACAGGGTTTTGGTTGCCCTGCGCAATATTTTAAAATAGAAAACGTTCACCTAAGAATCTTGATTTCTCCTCTAGGAAATCTGGACTTTGTGGCCATGAGGCCTACCTGAATCACCCACACATTTCTGTGAACTGCCCGGCCCTCGGTGTGCTTCCGACCCTTATCAGAACAGTTTCAAGTGCACTCCTTGTACTACCTGCATCGGCCCCTGAGGAGCTTGTTAAAAAGGCAGATTCCACCGGCCCTGTGGCTCACTTGGGAGAGTGCGGTGCTGATAACACCAAGGCCACGGGTTCGGATCCCACATAGGGATGGCCGGTTCGCTCACTGGGCGAGCGTGGTGCTGACAACACCAAGTCAAGGGTTAAGATCCCCTTACCGGTCATCTTTNACAAAGGAGATGGCTGAGATTCAGAGAGAATAAGGCATGCGTGCAAAGTCCTCAGATCACACGGCTGGCATGTGGTGGCACTGGAACTGGAACCCACCACTATCTGGTTTCAAAGCCCTTTCTTTTTCACAGCCCCAGGCATGTTGTCCCTGGCTGTTCTATACAGACCAGGGGTTGGCAAACAAGAGCATTCAGGCCAAACCTGTGGCTGGCATGTGGTGGCACTGGAACTGGAACCCACCACCATCTGGTTTCAAAGCCCTTTCTTTTTCACAGCCCCAGGCATATTGTCCCTGGCTGTTCTATACAGACCAGGGGTTGGCAAACAAGAGCATTCAGGCCAAACCTGGCCCACTCCCTGCTTTTGTTTATAAAGTTTTATTGGAATAGAGCCACAGCCATTTATTTATGTATTGTCTATACCTGTTTTGTATTACCACAGCAGAGATGAGTAGTTGAAAAGAGATCGCATGGCCCACGAAGTCTAAACATTTACTCTGTGGCCTTTTAAGAAAAAATCTGCCAACCCCTGACATATACCATGACATGTCCCTATAAACAAGAAGGAGAGGGTTTTCCATAGGTCACATATAAGCTCACTGTGGGGGCCTCTACTGATAATCCCACTCTCCAACAGTGCTTATCAAGTGCCAAGAATTTCTGTCACCTCACTCGATCCCTACAACAACGCTGGGAGGTCAGTGCTGTCAACATCCCCCTTTTACGGATGAGGAGCCTGAGGCTCAAGCAGCCACGTCACCTGCCCGAGGTGTTCCACCAAGAGCCAATCCTGAGGGTGGCCATGGAGCACATCCATGGCTCTCAGAGGCCAAGACACCAGCACTGAGGCCAAGGGCAGCCCCACAAAGGATACTGAAGATGATGCCACCAAAACAGGCCGAGAACGCCATCCGCGGGTAGCCCTGGCGGGCCAGTGTGAAATCTGAGAAGGCATCTGCATGGAAACAAGAGAGGGCCTACAGTGTGGAGTAGCTTCCCCCTGGCCCTTTGTGGTCACAGGACCTGGCTCCTTAATTCCTTTTTTTTTTTTTTTGGTGGCTGGCAGTACAGGGATCGAACCTGGATCTTGGTGTTATCAGCACCACGCTCTAACCAACTGCGCTAACCGACCAGTCTCCTTAATTCCATTTACCCTACTCTTTCTCACTAGGAACAACTTTGTGGGTGTGGTATAACATACTGAGACCGACATTTTACCCAAGTCCTGTCTGATGCTAGCACACAGAACACCTCTGTGTGAATCAGAAAAAGGTGGAAGGAGGACTGAACTTTAACAGTGCTTAACCTGGCCAACCTCACCTGGCTGCTGTAGCTAGAGAAGGGTATATGTATGTATATTTGTATGTATGTGCGAATGTCTGCACATGTCACACACCCATGTATGCATTAAGCATAGTTGACTGCAATGGGCTCCATGTCCTGCCTGAACTCTGCGGAGCCATCCAGAGTGTACACGCATCAGAGAGTGGTGAAGAGGCAGGGACCTCTATGGAGTTTCCTGGTCTAGTTACAGTCCAGGCCATCTCACCTCAATGCCCAATGATGGTCACTCCACAATGACAGTGGGCATTGAGGACAAATGTCCTGGACACCCCTGTCCAGATGCAACTCTGGCTGGGGAACAAAGAGCCATGATTGGCTACATTCACCCCAGAACCCTACCCAGCCCTGAGTCACCTCCGATGCTGTTCCCCCAGGCCAGCAGTGTGAGCCCCAAGACGGTGTTGCTCAGCCGGAAGACCACACCCAGGGACCGCAAGATGTTCACCACCTCTGTGGCAGCCACGTTGATCCACAGGGCGCTGGTCAGAAAACCCAGGAAAGCAAAGAGCTGCGGAAAAAATGGTGTGCTGATGGGACCAAGGCCACCTTGACAGGGCCACAGCTCAGTTCCTCATCTGTGAAACTAGTGGAACCAGAGCCTGGGACAGGGAGAAGATGGGCAGTAACTGCCAATGGGTACAGAATTTCTTTCTGGGATGATAAAAATGCCCTAAAATTGACTGTGGTGGTGGCTGCACAGCTCTATGAATATAATAGCCATTAAGTAGGTGAACCATACGGTAGGTGAACTACATCTCAACATAATAAAGCTGTTACAAAAAAAACCCAAAAAACAAAAACCCTGAACAGGTAAAAAACCCTCAAAAGTGGCTTTTAAATTCAGCTAACATGTCATCGTGTAAAGTGATTACTGGCCAACTGCCCCAGAGATGGTGATAGGACGTCTGCCTGGGAGACCTCAGTGTCCCCTCCCCACCCTGGATTCTTACCCAGTGAAGCTTAGGGGGCTCACTGTTGGATGTGGCAAAAAAGGTCACTGAAGCCAAGGCTGTGCCTGCAATCACCACCACGGCCCAGATGGGAAGGAGGCCGCCTATCTCATAGACACCATCTGCAGAGGGACAAAAGAGGGAGCTGGCACTCTCCACAGCTTCAGCTCGGCACCTCCTCCTGGAGACCCCCCCAGAATAACCACGGATAAAACCCACTTACAATTGATGGTTTGGATATAAGGTAGATACTGCATATGTGTCTAGCCTTGTCCTAGGCACTTCAGGGAAACAGACAAATTAAAACGCAGCCCCTGCCCTCAAGCTAGTCACATTTAAAAGAAAAGACATACCTGTGAAAAACAAACTCTCCAGGGCCGGCCTGTGGCTCACTCGGTAGAGTGCGGTGCTGATAACACCAAGGCCGCGGGTTCGGATCCCATATAGTGATGGCCGGTTTGCTCACTGGGTGAGCGTGGTGCTGACAACACCAAGTC
>NW_007726918.1:240886-246297 GCF_000696425.1 Galeopterus variegatus
AAAAAAAAAAAAAAAAGGCAGATTGCAGATCCCACCTCCATGGGACACATGGTCAGGGGTCTCAGGTGCCCCCAGGAAATTCTTAGGTACCAGGGAGAACCTCTGTCATTCAGTGTTTCAGAACCTTCTCCAAATCTGTTGGCTGCCCCCTCCTGGGGCTGTCATCAACAGGCAGCAGCATTTTCTCTCATGGCAGCTGCTCCCATGTGGTGGTGCTGGGATATGGTGCCCAGCCCAGCCCTTGCCCCAAGCAGGTTTTCCCAGAAACCTAGGGAGGTGTTATTGACCCCATTTTACAGGTGAGGAAAATGAGGCCCAGAGACATCCTAATTCACTCGAAGTCACCGAGCAAGAGACTTAAGTGATGGGACCAGACCCCAACCTAGGGCCTTCCTGCCCCTTCCCCCCAAGCTACATCTTAATTACTCTATGAACTTGCAAGAAATACATTTTTTTCAACCCTATCTGCAAAATATTTTCAAAATATTCTACAAATCAGACCTGTCACGAGTTCAGACAGGTCCTCTTCCCCAGGAAGTGTATGGACTGCTGAGATGTGAATGGTCTCCAAGGATAACCCCTTATGAGGCCCCTCGCAGAAGTGACTGGCCACTTACCTTTACCTCCATGTGGTTCCGGGAGATCTGGAGCAGGCAGCCCAGCCCCACTCCCACCAGGATATCTGTGGCCCAGCTCAGGAAGCTCTGTGGGAATAGCCATCTGTAACCCAACCACGTGGCCCAGCCCTCCACCGGCTTCCCCAGGCTTGGGATGCCATGGCCAGAATAACTTGGCTTTCTTTACAATCTATGCCCACCTCTCCAAAAAAATCCTGTCTGAGGAGACCCTCTCCAGTATCAGCACCTATGGGAAGATGGATGTTTAGTGTATGTTTTGCATTTAATCTGTAAGGATCAGAGGAGGTGCTGGAAATGCTTGGCACCTGCAAACACTCAGCAGGTGGAGAAACTGAGGCTGGGTGAGGTCGAGGGACCTCCCACAGTCCCTTGGGGAAACTGGTGATGGAGCATGGGTCAAGGCCATTTCTAGGAGTCGTTCAGGGCTCCATCCTTCCCACCCAACCTGAGAGGGCAGGAGAGGCCACAGCCCAAGAGCCAGGAGCAGGTCTCAGTGTGCAGAAAAGGGCCACAGAGGGCCCTGCTCAGCCAGGGAGTCACAAAAGGCAGACATGCCCGCATAGTGCTCACCAATCAACTGGGTTTGCCAGCCAGCTGCCCACACTGTTCACCCTCAGGCTCTGCCATTGTGCAGCTTGGGCACAGCTGCACTTCATGTGCTTTTTAATATTACTTTACTTAGAAACCAACAACGTCTATGCTTGTTGAATGTCTGTCACGTGCTAGGCACTGTCCTGGGCACTTTACTTCATCTTCCATCTTCACCCAAACCATTTTTAATTTACAAAGGAGATGGCTGAGATTCAGAGAGAATAAGGCATGCGTGCAAAGTCCTCAGATCACATGGCTGGCATGTGGTGGCACTGGAACTGGAACCCACCACCATCTGGTTTCAAAGCCCTTTCTTTTTCACAGCCCCAGGCATATTGTCCCTGGCTGTTCTATACAGACCAGGGGTTGGCAAACAAGAGCATTCAGGCCAAACCTGGCCCACTCCCTGCTTTTGTTTATAAAGTTTTATTGGAATAGAGCCACAGCCATTTATTTATGTATTGTCTATACCTGTTTTGTATTACCACAGCAGAGATGAGTAGTTGAAAAGAGATCGCATGGCCCACGAAGTCTAAACATTTACTCTGTGGCCTTTTAAGAAAAAATCTGCCAACCCCTGACATATACCATGACATGTCCCTATAAACAAGAAGGAGAGGGTTTTCCATAGGTCACATATAAGCTCACTGTGGGGGCCTCTACTGATAATCCCACTCTCCAACAGTGCTTATCAAGTGCCAAGAATTTCTGTCACCTCACTCGATCCCTACAACAACGCTGGGAGGTCAGTGCTGTCAACATCCCCCTTTTACGGATGAGGAGCCTGAGGCTCAAGCAGCCACGTCACCTGCCCGAGGTGTTCCACCAAGAGCCAATCCTGAGGGTGGCCATGGAGCACATCCATGGCTCTCAGAGGCCAAGACACCAGCACTGAGGCCAAGGGCAGCCCCACAAAGGATACTGAAGATGATGCCACCAAAACAGGCCGAGAACGCCATCCGCGGGTAGCCCTGGCGGGCCAGTGTGAAATCTGAGAAGGCATCTGCATGGAAACAAGAGAGGGCCTACAGTGTGGAGTAGCTTCCCCCTGGCCCTTTGTGGTCACAGGACCTGGCTCCTTAATTCCTTTTTTTTTTTTTTTGGTGGCTGGCAGTACAGGGATCGAACCTGGATCTTGGTGTTATCAGCACCACGCTCTAACCAACTGCGCTAACCGACCAGTCTCCTTAATTCCATTTACCCTACTCTTTCTCACTAGGAACAACTTTGTGGGTGTGGTATAACATACTGAGACCGACATTTTACCCAAGTCCTGTCTGATGCTAGCACACAGAACACCTCTGTGTGAATCAGAAAAAGGTGGAAGGAGGACTGAACTTTAACAGTGCTTAACCTGGCCAACCTCACCTGGCTGCTGTAGCTAGAGAAGGGTATATGTATGTATATTTGTATGTATGTGCGAATGTCTGCACATGTCACACACCCATGTATGCATTAAGCATAGTTGACTGCAATGGGCTCCATGTCCTGCCTGAACTCTGCGGAGCCATCCAGAGTGTACACGCATCAGAGAGTGGTGAAGAGGCAGGGACCTCTATGGAGTTTCCTGGTCTAGTTACAGTCCAGGCCATCTCACCTCAATGCCCAATGATGGTCACTCCACAATGACAGTGGGCATTGAGGACAAATGTCCTGGACACCCCTGTCCAGATGCAACTCTGGCTGGGGAACAAAGAGCCATGATTGGCTACATTCACCCCAGAACCCTACCCAGCCCTGAGTCACCTCCGATGCTGTTCCCCCAGGCCAGCAGTGTGAGCCCCAAGACGGTGTTGCTCAGCCGGAAGACCACACCCAGGGACCGCAAGATGTTCACCACCTCTGTGGCAGCCACGTTGATCCACAGGGCGCTGGTCAGAAAACCCAGGAAAGCAAAGAGCTGCGGAAAAAATGGTGTGCTGATGGGACCAAGGCCACCTTGACAGGGCCACAGCTCAGTTCCTCATCTGTGAAACTAGTGGAACCAGAGCCTGGGACAGGGAGAAGATGGGCAGTAACTGCCAATGGGTACAGAATTTCTTTCTGGGATGATAAAAATGCCCTAAAATTGACTGTGGTGGTGGCTGCACAGCTCTATGAATATAATAGCCATTAAGTAGGTGAACCATACGGTAGGTGAACTACATCTCAACATAATAAAGCTGTTACAAAAAAAACCCAAAAAACAAAAACCCTGAACAGGTAAAAAACCCTCAAAAGTGGCTTTTAAATTCAGCTAACATGTCATCGTGTAAAGTGATTACTGGCCAACTGCCCCAGAGATGGTGATAGGACGTCTGCCTGGGAGACCTCAGTGTCCCCTCCCCACCCTGGATTCTTACCCAGTGAAGCTTAGGGGGCTCACTGTTGGATGTGGCAAAAAAGGTCACTGAAGCCAAGGCTGTGCCTGCAATCACCACCACGGCCCAGATGGGAAGGAGGCCGCCTATCTCATAGACACCATCTGCAGAGGGACAAAAGAGGGAGCTGGCACTCTCCACAGCTTCAGCTCGGCACCTCCTCCTGGAGACCCCCCCAGAATAACCACGGATAAAACCCACTTACAATTGATGGTTTGGATATAAGGTAGATACTGCATATGTGTCTAGCCTTGTCCTAGGCACTTCAGGGAAACAGACAAATTAAAACGCAGCCCCTGCCCTCAAGCTAGTCACATTTAAAAGAAAAGACATACCTGTGAAAAACAAACTCTCCAGGGCCGGCCTGTGGCTCACTCGGTAGAGTGCGGTGCTGATAACACCAAGGCCGCGGGTTCGGATCCCATATAGGGATGGCCGGTTTGCTCACTGGCTGAGCATGGTGCTGACAACACCAAGCCAAGGGTTGAGATCCCCTTACCGGTCATCTTTTAAAAAAAAAAAAGAAAAAAACTCTCCAGCCTTTTGTTGTGGCACTAGGATGCAACAGGCTAAGACTACGTACCACCATTACTCTCTCCCACCTCCATGACAGACATCACTAATCAACCACAGTGCTTCTCTCCAACTGAGCTTCAAGGCTGCACCCTCCAGCCAGGCATTACCAATGGATCAGCATCACTCAGTGAGATGAATCATACGGTCAAATCCAGCCTTATCTACTGACTCAAGCCCAACACCTGCTTTCTTTCTTTTTTTGGTGGCTGGCCAGTACAGGGATCTGAACCCTTGACCTTGGTGTTATCAACACCACACTCTAACCAACTGAGCTAACCAGCCAGCCCCACACCTGCTTTCTTGATAAGTCCACTCCACTCCACAAACCAATCCAATAACATGTTATGAAGGTTCCAGAGGCTTCATACTAAAACACCAAAGGGTGGAACCCTACAGACAGGAAGAACACTCTAAAATTCTACACACAGCACCCTTTTCACCCCTAGGGAGTTGGTACCAGTCCTTAAGGAAATGAATGGTTCAAATGCCCAGGTACATGCATCAAGACCTTCCTTTTGTTCTTTCTTTAGTCTAGCTCATTGGCTATCACGTCAGTGGGCATAACAATTACGTGAGGGGGCTGAATCCACAAAATCGTGTACACGATACATTATGGGTGAATTTCAGTATGCAGTTTTTACCTGTAGTGCTGACTTTGGCACCTGACAGCTGGGTAAGAAGCCCTTTCTCTGTAATTGCCAAGCCTGTGCTAGAGGAATTTTAGGAGGTGTCTGGGGTATGGGGTAATCAGAGAAGGGATCTTTGGAGCACTGAGGGCGTGAGCTGAATAGTCAGCAGAAAGTGCTGCAAAGGTTCCATTGGAAGAGAGGGGCTTGGTGGGAAGGCTGAGCAGGTTTGTGCCAGGAATAGCAGAGACAAAGCTGTGGGAGGCAGCTAGCTCAGAATCTCGGGGGGCCTCGATGACAGGAGGGACGTGGACTTTTTCCAAGAGGCACTGGGAAGCCATAGAGGTCTTTGAGGAGAGCAGTGACCACATGTGAAAGGTGTCACTTTAGTGGGGGTGACCTGGAGAGGGAAGAGGCTGGCAGCTGGTGATGAGTTTAGAAGGCTACTGCTGGCTGACTCTCCTTGAGTGACAACACCCCCTTAGGCTAGGAGCTGAGTCTGGGGGTTCTATTTTTTTTTTTTTTTTTTTTTTTTTTTTTTGTGTCCGGCAACGGATCGGATCGCAACCCTCAGTGTTGCCCCCGTACCGGACCGGGGACCGGCAACGGGATTGCAACCC
>NW_007726918.1:247168-253127 GCF_000696425.1 Galeopterus variegatus
CCGCCCCGCGAGCCGGGGGGCGGGAACCGGTCTGTATGTGGGATCCGAACCCTCGGCGGGAGCGCCGCCGCGCTTGCCAAGCCGCGCACTATCCAGTGCGCCACCGGGCCGGCCCCCCCCCCCTTTTTTTTTTTTTTAAAGATGACCGGTAAGGGGATCTTAACCCTTGACTTGGTGTTGTCAGCACCAAGCTCACCCAGTGAGCAAACCGGCCATCCGTATACGGGATCTGAACCCGTGGCCTTGGTGTTATCAGCACCACACTCTCCCGAGTGAACCACGGGCCGGCCCTGGGGGTTCTCTCTATTCACTGCTAATCCCAGAAGGGGGTCACAAATGCTTTATCCAGAACCATTCTTTCTCCAGGGTGGACCTGCTACCACTAGATGGTGTTCGGGGCATGTGGGCAAGACACTAAATACCACAGAATCATAGCTCAGGGAAGGGATTCCTTCAATTCTCTCACTGTATCAAGGAGAAAGTCTCCACTTGGTGCTAACAGAGACTTTAACATCTCTGACACCTGCTAATCCCCCTATTTAACAAAGAAGATACGACTTCTGGCTCAGAGCTTGACAGGACTGCATAGGGTGGTTTGCTGTCATTGTATTTATTTTTGCAGTTACCTTGAATATATTGGAAATGATGTCAATTTCCTATTGATGCGGGTGATACAGTTTCCTTTTCAATAAATTTGGGGATTTTTCGTTTGTTTTTGTTTTTTTTCAAAAGATGAGCAGTAAGGGGATCTTGACCCTTGGCTTGGTGTTGTCAGCACCACACTCTCCCAAGTGAGCTAACTGGCCATCCCTATATAGGGATCCGAACCCATGGCCTTGGTGTTATCAGCACCACACTCTCCCAAGTGAGCCATGGGCTGGCCCCAATAAATTTGCTTAAAAAAAAAGAGCTGACTTAAAAAAATATAAATGTTGGGGGCCGGCCTGGTGGCGCACTGCTACAGTGCGCTGCTTGGGAGCGCGGTGGCGCTCCCGCCGAGGGTTCAGATCCCACATACAGACCAGTTCCCGCTCACTGGCTGAGCGAGGTGCGGGCGCAACACCGAGGGTTGCGATCCCGTTGCCGGTCCCGGTCCGGTACGGGCGTGACACTGAGGGTTGCAATCCGTTGCCGGACACGAAAAAAGACAAAAAGGGGGAAAAAAAAAAATATATATATATATATAAATGTAATAGTAAAGAATAAGGGAAAAATTGAGAAGACTGTTTATGAATGACTGATGCTTGGGAATCACTCTTAAGAAGCCACATGACTGTGCAAACAAGTCCCTGGGCTTGCCCTGGCCCAAGAGGGAGGACTTCCCAGCTCCATGGGGAATGAGACAGCCCTGGGGCGGCCCTCCCCAGTTCTGGGGCCACCTCAACCACCTTGCCTCCTATTCCCTGCCTCGGTGTCTGTGTCCTCCCATAAACTGGGGGAGAAACTCACAGGGAGTTTGTCAGCCGCTTCATCCTGATGAAGTCTCACCCTGACACTGTTATAGCAAATAACGCCACACCCAGCCATCAGAGTCCTACCTCCACCTCCAGCTGATGCTCCTGGGCTGAAGGGGAAGAGCCCAGATGATAAAGAGAGGAATGGGCAGCATGAGATACTAAAGTTAGACAACAGGAAGATATCTGAGCAGCAGGACTTCGAAGACACCTGACACGACTGGGCACTTCCTCAGCCAGAGCAGGACAGAGAAGAAAAAAGACAGCCTGGGGGCTAGCTCACTTGGGAGAGCATGCTGCTGGTAACACCAAGGTCACGGGTTCGGATCCCCATACTAGTCAGCTACCAAAAAAAAAAAGAAAAAGAAAAAGACTGTCTGGGGCAGACAATGAAAACACAAATGCCGGTGGGGACCTGCCAGGTCACAAAAACAGTCCAGTAAGCCCAGCTCAGTCACTCAATAGGCAGTGGAGGGGACTATGATGATTTAGATCACAAGCATCCCATAGAGGCAACCATTCTTGACTCCAGCCAATTTTACCTTCAGGAATGTGGTCCAGTTCTTGAGAAGCCAAAACCTGGATTTTGATGTGAAATCTCCAAAAACTTTTTTGTTGTTGTTGACAGCTGGTCAGTATGGGGAACTGAACTCTTAACCTTGGTGTTATCAGCACCATGTTCTCCGAAGTGAGCTAACCGGCCAGCCCTGCCAACAGCTGGCTTGGCCCGAGGGTCACCTATTTGTAGCCTCCATCTGGAGCCAGCAGGATTAGATCAAGTGACCACAGGAGGTCCCTGGATAAACTTCCAGGCTGTTGTCCCTTATGGCACAAACACATATGAAGTGCCTGCTGTATGTCCAGGACTCTGCTGCCAGCCCAGGCCCCTGGTGTGTGTGGTTGAGAAGAAAACTCTAGAATGTGGACAGGAGGAAGGTGGGATGGCCTGGGGTAGGGGATACTCACAGGCCCCTGACTGCAGGGTCAGGACCAAGACCAGGGGGCTGATAACCAGGTGCAGACAGTTGAGGGGCCGTTTCCAGTTCCGATCGTCCTTGTCTGGGTCCACGACAGGGACTGTGAGGAGCAGCAGGAACTCCACGGGCAACTGTGAAGTGGGTAAAGGTGGGAGGGTGTCTGCAGGGCAGCCTGAGTCCCGGCCGGCCACAGACGGACCTTGGCCACTTGAGCACAAGACTGTTGTTGCCGAAGTGCTGGCTGTGTGCAGGCCCTGGCTAAGCACCTGTGTGTGTCCTATAGCTGCTGGAACAAATGACGACAAACGGCACAAATTTTATTCTCTTACACCCCTGAGGGACAGAAGTCCTAAAATCAAGGTATCAGTGGGCTTTCTTCCTTCTGGAAGCTCTAAGGGAGAATTCCTTTACTTGCTTTCATGTTCCTTGGCTCTGGGCCCCACATCATTCCAACCTGTATTTCTGTGCTCACATCTCACTCTCTGATTCTGATCCTCCTGCCTCCCTCTTGCCCTTCAAGGACCCTTGTGATGACATGGGGCCCACCTGGATAATCCAGGATACCTTCCCCATCTCGAGATCCTGCATCCCATCTGCAAAGTCCCTTTTTCCATCTAAGGTAACATATTCACAGGTTCTAGGGATTAGGACGTGGATGACTCTGGGGGGCCATTATTCCCCCAATGACAGCACCTCATGCACTAATTCAGGCAACAACCCTGTGAATAGCAACTATAATCACACAGGAACAGAGGGACAGAGAGGTTAAGGAACATGTCCAAAGCCACACAGAAGGGTATAAGCAGCTGGGATACAAATCCACCTCTGTCTGATTCCACACATTGTGTTTTTAGCCAATATCTAAGTTAGTACTAAACCCTTACAGAGTGCTTATTATATGCTAGGTACAGTACTCAGCCCTTCACATACATCAGTCCATTACACTGTCACTGTTCCCAATTCTTCAATCCCTTCCTGTAACAGAATTAAACACCCACCTGCTTTGTCAAGTGACTAGAGTCTGCAGAATATATTTCTTGGCCCCCTGATGTTGAGCTGGGCACTCGCTTTGGCCAATGGGCTGTTGGTGAATGTGATGTGAACAGCGGCTTTGAATGTGCTTGTGCAGTTTGCTTTGGCCCCTTCCACCAAGACAAGAGCACGCCCAGGTACCCACTGAGCCCAGAACAAGGCATGGGGCGGAGCTGAACCACCAACCAGTCTGAAGTCACCCCAGCTGACCCACTGGCCCATGAACAAGGAAAAAACATTGTCACTGTAAGTCTATAAGATTTTTGTTATGCAGCATTATTGCAGCCATAACTTACTAATGCAACCACTCCATTTTATAGTAGAGGAAACTGAGACTCAGACAGGTTAAGTGACTTGCCCAAGGTCATGATGCAGCCAGAGCCACTGTGGGGTACAAATATAGTTCATTACAAAAAAAACGTTTTTTTTATTTTTTATTTTTTTTATTTTAAAAGATGACTGGTAAGGGGATCTTAACCCTTGACTTGGTGTTGTCAGCACCACGCTCTCCCAAGTGAGCTAACCGGCCATCCCTACATAGGGATCCGAACCCGTGGCCTTGGTGTTATCAGCACCACACTCTCCCAAGTGAGCCAGGGGCCGGCCCTATAAAAAACCTTTTTAATAACAATTAAAAAATATATATATGTAATTCATTATTTGTCTCCTGGGATAAAAAAACCTTTTTAATAACAATTAAAAAATATATATATGTAATTCATTATTTGTCTCCTGGGACTGAGGAAGCCTAAAATATATATACGTTGGTGGTTTCCAGGCTACCTCCAGGATGAGTTTATAAGGGCTGTGAGGTGAGACTCCTGACTTCTTTGGTCTGGGTCATGGATGGTAGCTGCAGCTGTGTCTCACAAGACAGCCTGGACACCCCTGCTCAGATCTAGCCCTCAGAAGACACTGAGACCACAAAAGTGGCAGGTGATCAGAAAAACTCAATCTTGTTCTCATTTTAACTCACCTTGACACACTCCTTCACCCCAGCCCCAGTTCCCTGTGCTTTTCCAGTCTCTCTTCTCCTACCTTGAACACCTTGAGGGCCCTCCAGTATGCTGACTTGTTTCTCCACTTCCTGTAGTCCAGGGGGTTCAGGGCCAGCACCAGGATCTGAGCCGTGGTCTCCCGGTAGAACAGCGGCCGGTACTCATCACCTGTGTGTATGGGGTCGAGGGCAGGTGTCCGTGGTGGCTCAGTCTACAGAAAACCCTCTCCCATCTGTCCCACCTGTCCTCTCCACCCTTGAGAAGGAGGAAAAACCCAGTTCCTGGCAGAAGGCAGACAAACCTGGCCCATGGCTCAGTCCAGGTGCAGCTGGTTTGGAGTCTCCTTCCTGGGGCCAAAGCCTTGGATGGCCCCATCTTCCCATTTCACCACCCCCAGCCCTGCCCTGGGATCCATACCCCAGCTGGGCACAGGGCACTAGACTCACCGTAGTCATAGCTGTTGGTGTTAGAAGACACCCGATCCTCCTCAGAATCTGAAAGCATCTCTGCAGGAGAGAGGGGGTCATTTAACACAAGCCCAGCTAGAGACCGAGACCCTCTCCAGCACCGTTCCGATGGAGGGCACCTCTAGGACAGGGCAGGTTTAAGGGTGCAAGTGTCCAGGGCCTTTATTTTGGATTTCTCAGCAATCTCCATGCATCCTCAGGAATTCTTACACAGTGGGAAAGTCTAACAAAACATTTGCAAATGTAAGGAGATGGCTATAATGCATAAGGGCAATTGAAGATGTAATTCAAACATTTATTGACTTCAGTGCTGTACTTTTCAGAATTTGGAACCCACACCATTTTTCCCTTCCAACTCTAAAACTTTTTCAGGAGTCCTTCAGAATACCTATAGGCCTGGAACCTGTAAAGAATGGCCTAGAAGGAAAATGGCCTTCCTCAAGTGAGGAGCCAGTTCTAGCCCTAATTCTGCTTCTGTATAACTTCAGGCAACTCTCCAGGCCTCATTTATTCCTTTTTATTCCTATGACGGGTCTACAAGACAGCACAGGAGTGACATGTGATGAACTCTGAAAGCTCAGTTGACAAAGAGGAGGGGGAGGAAAAATCATGGCAGACTTCCTGTAGGAGTGACCACACCTGTTCCATGCCAGGGCTCTGGGGATATGAGAAGGAATGTGACACAGTCCTGCCCTCTAGAAGCTCACAGTCTAACAGACAGACATATAAGCAAATTAATAACAAAATGGTGTGTAGGATCCCACTTGTGACATCTGCACCGTGGGTAGGTGAGTGGCCTTCGGGGCTGAGGTTTGATACCCAGGGTTGCAGTCTTCGCTCTGCTCCTCTCCGGCTCTCTGGTCTTGGGTGGACTTGATCTCCCTGAGTCTGTTTCCTCATCCGTAAAAGAGGGACAATAATAGTCCCTACCCCAAAGTGGTGCCAGTGAGGAGTAAAATGACACATGTGCCTAGCAGATAGTAAATACTCAGTACATTATACATGTGTCTGTGTGTAGTATTTGTGTATGC
>NW_007726918.1:253217-271111 GCF_000696425.1 Galeopterus variegatus
TGCTCCTCTCCGGCTCTCTGGTCTTGAGTGGACTTGATCTCCCTGAGTCTGTTTCCTCATCCGTAAAAGAGGGACAATAATAGTCCCTACCCCAAAGTGGTGCCAGTGAGGAGTAAAATGACACATGTGCCTAGCAGATAGTAAATACTCAGTACATTATACATGTGTCTGTGTGTAGTATTTGTGTATGCGTGTGTGTTGTGCAGGTATTTGTGTATTTGTATATGCATGTATTTGTGTGTATCCTGTATTTGTATATGTGTACATGTTGTATATTTATGTATTGTGTGTTGTATATTTATATATTTGTGTATGTACACATTTGTGTGTGTGTCATGTATTTGTGTGGTGTAGTGTGTTGTGCATTTGTGTGTGTGCATGTCTTTGTGTATGTGTGTGCATTCTTTATGTGTGTTTGCATGTGTATGTACATGTCTTTGTATACGTATGATGTGTATTTGTATATGTGTATGTTTTGTATGTATTTGTGTGTTTGTTCTATATTTGTGTATGTGTGTGTTGTATACTTGTGTTCTATATTTGTGATGTGTGTGTTCCGGTGTGTTTGCATATATTTGCGTATGTGTGTACATGTATTAGTGTATGTGTGCACATGTATTTGTCTGTGTATGATGTGTTTGTGTGTATGTTTGTGTGTGCACGTGCATGTTTTTGTCTATGTGTATGATGTGTATTTGTGTATGTGTACGCATGTGTGTGTGCATATATTTGTGTATACAGGTGTGTTTGGATTTCACCCCAAGGGTAGTGGGGAGCAGGAAGGCACATGAGCAGTGCAGCTCTTAGAAGGACTGCCCTAAGGGCAGCATGGAGGAAGAACTAGTGAGCTGGGACACACGGGCGAGGAGGAGGCTCATCGGCACAAGCCAAAGCATGCAGGTGGGACCTTGTAGAATGAGTAGAAAAAGCAGGAAGAGGAGATAGGCTTGGCGGGGCCAATGGCCTTGGCCTCAAGACACATAAGGCAGCAGTGAAGGGCACGGAGGTTCCCAGACTCCACCAGCCCTCTCCTGGGGGCTCGATACAGACTCTTACCTGGAGTATCTGGCCTGGAGTAGACCAGGGATCTTCTTCTCCACTGCCATCGGTAGATCCAGGTGCAGAGAACCACAGTGACCACGTAGAACACATACAAGCCCAAGTAGCCTGCAGACAAAGGCTCAGGCTGTCACCAAGTGGCATCCTGGCTGCAGGGCCCAGAGCACAAGGTCTGGCAGCTCTGCTGCTGGTGCATGGTAGTGAGGACTATCTGTGTTAGCCCAGACTGTAAATGGCCGTTTCCTGAGCCCCCCACTCCTACCTCCTGTCTCCACTGCCCATCTTCCCTTTCTAGTTCCTCTGCAATCTGGCAGTCAAGGAGGTAACACCTGGCACAGAGTGGCCTCCAAGCCCCCACTCAAGTGCTAAGGTTCAGTGTCCTGCTGTGTGCCCTGGGAGGCTGGCCCTGCAGACTGCATCACCCAAGCTCTGGCTGCAACTGGGTTCAGCCAATGAGATTAGCCCAACAAGCTGTCAGAAGCAGCAGGAGAGAGAGTTTGGGGTATTTCTCTCCCACTTCCTCCGTGATGTGGTGTGTGGCTCTGGCAGGACCTGTGGCTCTCTGTGACTGTAGCTCAGGCTACGTGGCATCAGCTCCAGGCCTCCAGCCCTCACTGGGCTCCAGACACCCCATTCCCTGCCCCTTCAGACATGGGAAGTGAGGATGGGGACAGCTCCCACTCCTACTGGTCCCTGGGTGCCTCCACACCTCAGTGTCCCTTGCTGGTTTCCTAACCCTCTGTACTAATCGACCCTTCATTCATACCCTTGAACCATCTGAATGGAACAAGTTTACTGCTGGGACCCTGGTGGCCACAGTCAGCATCCCAGTGGTACTGCTTGTTAAAACTGGAAATTTTATGAACATTTGAACATCTCCCATCCCTTTCTCCTGTTAATCGACCCTTCATTCATACCCTTGAACCATCTGAATGGAACAAGTTTACTGCTGGGACCGTGGTGGCCACAGTCAGCATCCCAGTGGTACTGCTTGTTAAAACTGGAAATTTTATGAACATTTGAACATCTCCCATCCCTTTCTCCTGGCTCTGCCCAGCCCCCTTTGGTTATCTGAGTTCTTCTTGCTCAAGACAGCCTGAGTAGGGTTTCTGTCACCTGGAATCAAACCAACCCCCTCAACCCCCGCTGGCCACCCGCTCACGGTCCTCTGTCCCTGGGCACTTCCTGAGCCTCCCACCCATCAGCCCTGGGATGCCCCTGCCCAGCCTTGTGGCTGCTCACCCAGAGCCCACTCCAGGTTGACCCTGCCATGGTAGAGCGCAGTGAAGGTCAGGAACACAGCCACCATGTAGAAAATGATGTCCCTGAGGAAGGGCCTGGAGGCGGCCATGAAGGGGTGCAGGATTGCGATGCCACCGGCCACCACCGTGGTGACCAGCACGCCCGCACCTGAAGAAGAGGATGCCAGGGCTCAGAGCCCTGCACCCTTCCTGCTGCCCCACCCAAGCTGGGACTGCTCTCACCAAACAGTGCCCCCAAGGCCAGGCCCGCTGTGCGCGCATCCGAGAAAGCCACCAAGGCGCTGAAGATATCAGGTGCGCCATTCCCAAACGCCAGGAAGGTGACGCCATGGGGGAGTGTGTCAAGGGGAATTAGTACAGAAGACGCAGCACGCCTGGGCCTTTCTTGGATCATGAGCCACTATCCTGTCCCCCAGCCTGCCCCCCAGCTGCCAGCCCTCCCTCCAAGGTGTAGGACCCTGGATAAAAGGATACTGCCACGTTGTGGGAGAGCTTGAGTGTGGTGGAAATGGCTGACAAGTTAGGGCAGAAACTATGGAGAAAAAGCAAACAGTAAGGGCTTCCACAGTGACCAGCCCCTATCCCCCCGCCATGCTTCTCCCATCTCTAAGCTGGATATGAGCCCAGGCCACTCACAACTTCGCCGCCGTGACTCCCAGAATCAGAAAGAGATAAAGCAGCCAGGAAACCTTGGTGGGGGGCCAGAGAGGGGAAGAAGAGTTAAGTCCTGCTCGGGCCACCCTCCCCCCTAGCTCCCCTGGGGCAGGGCCTCACGTAGATGGTGATGGCCAGAGGAAGGAGGTTGGGAGGGAAGTGGCAGAAGATGCCTTCGAGGTAGTCCAGGTAGCCCCCTCCACTGCGGCAGTCGGGGTTGGTCCGGATGAAGTCACAGCGGTCAGAGACATTCAGGCCACACACGTTGCGACACTGCAGTAAGGGATGGAAGGGGACATCAGGGGCAGAGGCCCCCAAGGTGACTAGGCCCATCTAAGCAGCTAAACATAACCTCCCTTCAGCCTGGTCTCCAAGCCCCCCATACCCTCCAGGTGCCAATTGTGCACTTTTATTTTTAAAAATAAACTTGTGGAAGGGCCTGCCTGTGGCTCACTTGGGAGAGTGTGGTGCTGATAACACCAAGGCCACGGGTTCGGATCCCATATAGGGATGGCTGGTCGGCTCACTGGCTGCGCGTGGTGTTGACAACACCAAGCCAAGGGTTGAGATCCCCTTACCGGTCATCATTAAAAATAAATAAATAAGTCGGCTCACTGGCTGCGCGTGGTGTTGACAACACCAAGCCAAGGGTTGAGATCCCCTTACCAGTCATCATTAAAAATAAATAAATAAAAATAATAAATAATAAAATGACCATAATTCATGAATACATGTTTATTTCCAAAAAAACCAAACCAAAATAATATATAAAAAGACTTCTAAATTCCCACTTCTGGGCCGGCCCGGTGGCACACTGGATAGGTGTGCTGCTTGGGAAGCGCAGCGGCGCTCCCGCCCGAGGGTTCGGATCCCACATACAGACCGGTTCCCGCTCACTGGCTGAGCGAGGTGCGGGAGCAACACCGAGGGTTGCAATCCCGTTGCCGGTCCCCTGTCTGGTACGGGGGCAACACTGAGGGTTGCGATCCGTTGCCGGACACGGAAAAAGACAAAAAGGAAAAAAATAAAAAAAAAAAAATTCCCACTTCTTTTCCCAGCCCTCCATAACCTCACCTCTCCAACAGTCCCACCATGGTCAATTTGAAGCACATCCTTACGCACATTTCTCAGTTCAATTACATTTGCATATACATCTTATTATACAGTTTGTTTTGTTTTACAGAAATGGGTTCATCCTAAATCTTGTTTCTGTAATTTGCTTTTACCACTTAACATTTGTATTATCTACAGTGCTGATAACATTAAGGTCTAGGGTTTGATCCCTGTACCAGTGAACTGACAAAAAATTAAAAAACTAAAAAAAAATGTATCATACTTATATTAATATACATTAATACACATTAGGTCAAAACACTGAATGATTTCTATATGCCAGATATAGTACTATGAGCTTAGACTGTACCTCAATTAATCTGCACAACAATCCTGTGAAGAAGGTACTACTACCGTGCCCATTATTACAGATAAGGTGACTAAAGCAATGTCTCAGGGATCACTCAGTGGTAGAGCCAGCATTGGGACCCATGCAGTTTGAGGCTCCAGAGCCTCATCACACTCCTCTGCCTCACTGCAGTCTTTTTAACAGCAGCAGAGTATTTTGTACTATGGATGATTCATAATTGAGATAACCATTTTCCTACTGGGGGGCAGGTGGGTGTGTCTAGTTTTTCAGTATTACCAACAATGAACTTCCCTGCATGTGACTCTCTGAGCCCTGTGAGAATATTATGCCAGAGAGCATTCCAGAAGTGAAAGTGCTAAGTCACAGGGTATCTTAGCCTGGGTTCCTCCAGAAGCAGCCACAGAGACAAGGATTTATTTTTATTTTTTTATTTTTTATTTTGTAAAAGATGACCGGTAAGGGGATCTTAACCCTTGACTTGGTGTTGTCAGCACCAAGCTCACCCAGTGAGCTAACCGGCCATCCCTATATAGGATCCGAACCCGTGGCCTTGGTGTTATCAGCACCTCACTCTCCCGAGTGAGCCACGGGCCGGCCCCAGAGACAAGGATTTAGATGTATGATGTGGTCATCTAAAGGTTTAAAATACAAACTTAGAAACAGGGAAGTGGGACGGGGAAGGAGAAGCAGCCAATGAAGGCTGGTTAAGCCAGTTACCAGCACAGGCTGCTGGCACTTAATCCCAGGGCAAGGGAGCTGGGGTATTTATATACCAACTCCCATCAGCCATTGCGTGAGAACTGCTGGGGTTGGAGGTGTTAATTCCCCAGCCCTTCTGGCCTGCCATGCCCTTCTGGCCTGCCATGCTAACAGGCATTTCTGGAAAAACATACTGGCTACCTGAAGTCAATAAACACCCATCATAAATGGTAGGGTCCAAAGAATATAGTCAGGGCCCTGACGGTGTCTGTTGCAGAGAGATAAGTATCTTAAAGGTTGATGGATTTTGCCACCATATCCTCCCCAAGCTCTACCTGTATACACTCCCATCAAGATGGGAAATAAGCAACTCTCCTAAGCCTGCTCCAACACTGGCCATTGGAAGTCTAGTTCAGACCAACGTGATAGGAATCCTGATGTTGTCAAATTGCAAGCCCCTGATTACCCCTGAAGTTAAGTGGCCATTTATATTTCTTCTCTGAACTGCCGATTTTTCCAACTGGAATGTTTGCTTTCTCTGATTGATTTGTAGTAGCTCTCTATACAATGGCTACTAGCCCTTTGTCCTGTTACACATTTACTTAAGCAATGCCCTCTCCCTAGACATTTCCCCTTCTCAAACTTTTTGTTCAAAAGTTTTGTCAATATCACCTCATACCTATTCAGGTGGCTACTATCAAAAACAAGAAACAGATTTATAAATGTTGATGCAGATGTGGAGAAACTGAAATCCTGTGTAATGGTAGGAGTGTAAGATGGTGCAGCCACTGTGCAAACAGTGTGGTTGTCCTTCCAAAAATTAAAAATGGAATTATCATATTTCCAGCAATCCCATTTCTGAGTATATATCCAAACGAATTGAAAGCAGGGTCTCAAAGAGATATTTGTACATCCGTATTCACAGCAGCATTATTCACAATAGCTAAAAGGTTTGGAAGCAACCCAAGTGTCCACTGACAGGTGAATGGATAAAATGTGGTAGATACATACAATGGAACATCATTCAGCCTTTAAAAGAAAAGCAATTCTGACACATGCTACCATATGCATGAGCCTTGAGGACATTCTGCTAAGTTAAATAAGCTAGTCATAAAAAGACAAATACTGCATGACTCCACTTCTATGGGGTTCCTAGAGTGGTCACGTTCACAGAGACAGAAAGCAGAATGGTAGTTGCCAGGGGCTGCAGGGAGGAGAGAATGGGGAATTGCTATTTATGGGTACAGAGTTTTAGTTTTTTTTTTTTTTTTAAAAGATGACCGGTAAGGGGATCTCAACCCTTGACTTGGTGTTGTCAGCACCACGCTCACCCAGTGAGCAAACCGGCCATCCCTATATGGGATCCGAACCCGGGGCCTTGGTGTTATCAGCACCACACTCTCCCGAATGAGCCACGGGCCAGCCCCAGAGTTTTAGTTTTGCAGGTGTAGAATATACTAAAAAGCATATGTACTTCACAGGGCCTGGTTTTCCAAAGCCTTGCAGTTTCAAATATTGACCTTGCAAGGACAGGAAATTTCCTTCAGGCTATAAGTCTCTGTTGCAAGATAAGGATTGTGGCACAGCAGGTTGCTGGCTCAAAGACAGACTAGTTACTGATTGTGATGTAAAGATACTGAGAGATTGCTGTAGGAAGGAATATTTGCTAAGATCAAGCTTTTGTTAATTGCCTTACTGGAATGTCCACGATTTGGCTTGTTATCACTGAAAGTTACCAGCCTATACTGTTAAACTATAACCCCACCTATGTTCTCTTTCTGTAACTTCCTGGTCTGGAAAATAAATGCAGGAAGAGAACCCCAGTTCGGAGTTAATTTCCCGAGGAAAGGAAGTTAACCACTTCGGGGCTTCTCACTGTTCAGAAGAGATGGGCTTTGGGTAATCCTTTCATCTCTGTCACCCAGGGGAAATAGGGTGACAAATCCGTGGGGGGCAAAGCAACGCAAAACAACATGCAAGATGAAAAGTTCTGCAGATGAATGTTGGTGATGGTTGCACCACAATGTGAATGTACTTAATGCCATTGAACTGTACACTTAAAAAGGTTAAGATGGGGGCTGGCCTGTGGCTCACTCGGGAGAGTGCGGTGCTATTAACACCAAGGCCACGGGTTCGGATCCTATATAGGGATGGCCGGTTTGCTCACTGGGTGAGCATGGTGCTGAAAACACGAAGTCAAGGGTTAAGATCCCCTTACCGGTCATCTTTTTAAAAAAAAAAGGTTAAGATGGTAAATGTTAGGTTATGTTTAACTTACTATAATTAAAAAATAAAAAGCTTATCAAACCACAGTCCCACCTCCTGCACAAGCCCTCTCTCAGCTCCCACCAACACCAAACTGGAGGTGAGATTTCTTGTCTCTGAGCCCTCTACCCACTATATGTGTTTCAGCAAACTGTGTGTTCCTGGAGCGGGGACTGAGACCCCAGCCCCATCCCCAGCCCTCAATTTTTCTATCATGTCCTGCCCTCAGAAAGGATGAAGCAGTGAGAAGCATGAAATTTGGATCACGACAGCCTGAGCCTAATACCCACTCAGCTCCACCTTCTAAGAGCTGTATCTATAGCAATTCACTTCCCCTCTTCGAGCCTCAGCTGCATCATCTGTAAAATGGGACTAATTATACCAACCCTGCTGATGAAGGAATCAAACGAGATTACAGGTGTTCACATTTTCCCTCCTCAGAGCCCTTCCATGTAAAGTAGTTACTCTCCCCACAACTCCTCTTTATCTTACCATGCAGTTTCTACCTTCAGAGCCGTTACCACAATCTGTAATTACTGTTTATTTCCTTTTTTACTGGATTACTATCTAAAGTTTGAAAAAAGGGAATTTGTATTTGCCCTAACCCTGACACATAGTAGGAGCTTAATATATTTGCGTTAATGACTGCCTTAATGATTAAATGATTTTGTGCAGCCTTTCAACACTCCTGCCAGGTAAATGAAATGAATCCCATTTAACATAGGAGAAAACCAGGGGTCAGCAAACCCTGGCCCTCAGGCCAAATCCGATCCACCACTTGGTTTTGCACAGCCTATATGGCAAGAATGATTTTTACGTTTTTGTTTTTTTTATATTAAAATCTTTTTTGCAGCTGGCCAGTACAGGAATCCAAACCCTTGACCTTGGTGTTGTAACAACCAACTGAGCTAACCTGCCAGCCTTGATTTTTACATTTTTAAATGGTTGGAAAACATAAATTAAAAAAAGAACATTTCATGACACATAAAATTATATAAAATTCAAATTTCCGTGTCCCTAAATGTTTACTGGAACACAACCACGCCCATTCACTTATGCAGCCCGCAGCTGCTCTGGCGCTGCAACAGCAGAGGGTATAGTCGCAGAGGCCCTGTGGCCTACAAAGCTGAAAATATTTACTATCTGGCCCTTTACAGAAAAAGTTTGCACCCAAGGCTGGAGCGGTGATGTGAGCATCCTAACCCCGGGCCTGGAATCTCCAAGCTGGCTGCCAGCAACTATTCCCACCGAGAAAATGCAGATACAAGTCCTAGATTTCTGCTCTGAGATCCCCTCATCCCTCCCAGCACCCCCTTCCCCCCCCCAGCTCCCGCCCAAAACCAAGTCAGGCTGGGCTCCTTCCACACTGGAGCGGGAGGGCTTCAGTCTTGCCCTGAGCCCAGGCCTGTGGCTCTGCTAGGCCCAGGAATTTCCCAAGGAGATAGAGTCACCCAAGGGGTTTCTGACAGGTGAGGGTCCTGGCCAGCCCAAAGAGGGAGGACCTTGGATGGGGACACAGGAAAGCAGGAGGGGCTGCCTAAACCGCTTGCTCTTCTGGGAAAAACAACAATAATAATACAGTGCTGGGAAGCAGCAGAGCTCCCTATGTCGAGCTGCCTGGTTGGAATCCTAAGGCTAGTGTCCTTGGGCAGATCAATTAACCTCAGTTTCCTCCTCTGACAATGGCCACAATAACACCCGCGTGCCCCCAGATAAGAAGACAGAGATAACATAGCTGAATTGGCACCTAGTAGGAGCTCAGTAAATATTAGTTGCCATATTATTATCTAAGTTTGTAATTTTTATCTCAACTCATACTGGAATTCATCCCTTCCTTCCGTCTCCACCACCACAGAAAACTGCAGAGGCTCCCATCCCACCTGCCTGCCCCCAATCTTACCAGAAGGGCTCTTTTAAAAATGCCCCTCCTCCAGTTGCTGAAGAGTCCTCCATAGCCCCCTATTTGTCCCAGCTGTCCTCTGCCATTATCAGTCTCCAGACAAGCAGGTCTCGTCAGCTGTCCAGTCTTCTGGAACACCCAGACCCTCCTGGCCATGTCCTGGCTTTTGAATGCATGTGCTGTTCCTTCTGCCTGGTATACCACTCCTTTTCCCCCAGTTAATCCACATCCTCCAATTCTTAATTCCCAAGATGCTTCCTCCAGGAAGCTCTCCCTGACTACTCCCAGCCTGGGTTGGATTCCCGTTATTATAAGCTCTCATCATCCCAGGTCTTCTTCAAAGCACTTACCATGTTTTGAAATCCAGTTGTTGATAGGATCATTGACTTGTTTAACATCTACCTCTCTCACCAAAGTCTCACCTGTTGCCTGGCACGTAGTAGGTCCTCAAAAGTATTCTGCCACACACTGTGGGGCATCATCTCACTCAGTCTTCACAAGAGACCAAGGAGGTTGGTACAACTGTTTCCACTTCATAGATGAGAAAACTGAGGCACAGAGAGACAAAGTGACTTGCCCAAGGGCACACAGGCCCCACCACTATTAAATGGCTTCAGTATCAGCTCTGCCTCAAAATTACTAGCTGAAGATCCTGGGGAAACATCCCAATTGGGCACAGGCATCTCCCTCTTCCTGCCTTCCCTCCTCAGGGTCAGCCAGGGAGCACGTACCCACCCCAGCTCCTTCCAGCTCCCTGAGAGCAGAGTGAGTCAGCAAGGCAGGTCCCTCAAAACTGGCCTGCACAGTCACATTCCTGCACAGCCTGCCACGCCCCCACCTCCAGCTAGCCATCCCCTCCCCCAGGCCCCTGGGGACCCCTCCCCAGCTCTCTGCCCAGGAGAGGCAGAGTCAAGGTAGTATTGTTCTGAACCTGGGAGTGGGTGGCTTTTCAGTCTCCTCCCACTCCCTGCCCATTCTCTTTCCTGAGTCCCTAACTCAGTCCCAGTTTCAGCAGTCAGGCTGAATAGGAAATGGCTGCAAGCCCAATGCCTCAGGAATCAGGTAGGTGAGTAAGTAACCACAGGGGCTGCTGGCCATTGTGGTGAACTGGAAGGTGCAAGCTCTGCAGAAACATTTGTTATAAAACAAAAAACAATCCCCCACTCCACAGAAAAATAAAAGAAACCACAGCAGCCAGATGTGTCCGTACAACTGATTTGGCCCCTGGGCTGTCAGTTTTCAAACCTGTACCAGTAGGACTGGTGTGGAAGACAGGAACGGCGGAGAGGATAAGAAGCCCTGGTTTGAGACCCAGCTTTGACAGTGACTTGTTGTATGACCTTCAGTGAGCCCCTTGATGTCTCTGGGCCTTGGTTTCCTCACCTATACAGTGGTCTTCATCAAACTTGATCTGGTCATTGTCACCATGGTGCCACACGTTTTGTTAAGTGCACCTCTGCTCTCTATGATCTTATGTNTATAAAACAAAAAACAATCCCCCACTCCACAGAAAAATAAAAGAAACCACAGCAGCCAGATATGTCCGTACAACTGATTTGGCCCCTGGGCTGTCAGTTTTCAAACCTGTACCAGTAGGACTGGTGTGGAAGACAGGGACGGCTGAGAGGATAAGAAGCCCTGGTTTGAGACCCAGCTTTGACAGTGACTTGCTGTATGACCTTCAGTGAGCCCCTTGATGTCTCTGGGCCTTGGTTTCCTCACCTATACAGTGGTCTTCATCAAACTTGATCTGGTCATTGTCACCATGGTGCCACACGTTTTGTTAAGTGCACCTCTGCTCTCTATGATCTTATGTGGAATGCAGACTATCAAAGTCCACACTGGCTCCCCAAAGAAGCCAAAAAATTAAATAGCTAGGAAACCAAGGGAACATGTTTAAAACTTTTCCATTTTTGTTAGTTAGTACCCATCAAGAAAGGCTTGAGCTATCATAATCCAGATGTCCTCCCCAAATGTCGTTACCCGCAGCCAAAAGCACCTCCTCATGCAACAGCCCGGTTAGGACAGGGAGGCAGTGGGGGGTCGCAAGCACCAGGTTCATCCTGGCTGGATGTGCTCAGCCCCCCCAAAGATGTCCACATCCTAATCCCCAGAACCTGTGAATATGTGACATTCCACCGCAAAAGGGATTAAGTTCAAGATCTTGAGAGGGGGAGAGCATCCTGGATTATCCGGTGGGTCCAATGTAGCCACAAGCGTTCTTATGGTTACAGGGCAGCAGGAGGATCAGAATCAGGGAAGGAGATGTGATGACGAAGTCAAGAGAGAAAGAGAGAGAGTTCAGAAGATGCTATGCTGCTGGCTTTAAAGAAGGAGGAAAAGCCACGAGGCAAGGAAGGCAGGAGGCCTCTAGAAGCCGGAAAAGGCAAGGGATCGGATTCTCCCCAGAGCCTCCAAAAGGAGCACAGCCCTGCTGCTGACACCTTGATTTTAGCCCAGTGAAACCCATTTCAGGCTTCTGACCTCCAGAACTGTAAGATACTAATAAACGTGTGTTCTTTAAGCCACTAAGTTTGCAGTAATTTGTTACAGCAGGAAACTAATACACTGGTCTAGAGTCAGTTAAACAGAGACATTATAATACCTTCAACGCCATCTTACCTACTTAACACCATTTTTAATCAGCCCCAAAAAGAGAAGCTGAAGACGTGATCTGGACACACCCCCTCCTCCCCAACCCTACAGCTAGACCCGGATGATGCAGGTTTTCAAGGCAGATGTTGGGTGGGGAGAATAGCGGTCTCCCACCAGGAAGCCAGCCCAGGGCCCCTCCTCCCCAACCCTACAGCTAGACCCGGATGATGCAGGTTTTCAAGGCAGATGTTGGGAGGGGAGAATAGCGGTCTCCCACCAGGAAGCCAGCCCAGGAGCAGAAAACTAGCACTGGTATTCCCAAAGGCCCCTCACGCTTGTGGGAACTGCTCGGCAAGGCTGTGTGGTGCTCTGGTTACGAGTACAGGGCTCTGGAACCATGCTGCCTGGGCTGAAATCCTGGTTCCCCCTTTGGACAAGTCACTTAACTTCTCTGTGTCCCAGTTTCCTCCTCTATAAAGTGAGGCAGAGGTTGGCAAACTCTTTCTATAGGGGCCCAAATCTTTTCCCCTCTGTGGGCCACTCGACTCTGCTAATGTAGCATGAAAGTGATCACCCACGATACATAATGAATGGGTGTGGATGTGTTCCAATAAAATGGTATTTATGACACTGAAATTTGAATTTCATATGATTGTCATGTGTCATAAAGTAAGTAGTGTTCTTTTCTTTCCAACCAATTAAAAATATAAAAGACATTTTTAGCTCCTGGGCTGTATAAAAGCCAACAGTGAACTGGATTTGATTTGTGGGCTGCAGTGCTGATCCCTGAGATGTGGAATTAAATGAGTTAATCCATGTGCTCAGAAGAGTGCCTGGTATATAGTTAGCACTCAGTAAAATCAGCTTGAATTACTTTTTTTTCCAGAGGGGAAAACTGAGCTCTCTGTACCTGCTGTCTTAGCCCCCTCAGCCCTCCAAGGATCAGCCCTAAATGCCCAACATTTTTTGACTAGAAAACACTATTGTGAGATCTGTTCTAAGGAGATTTTTTCCAGATTTTCCTCTTTCCTAAAAGGAGTCTCCTTGAACCATTGGGCCCTGGTGGTCTGATGCCCAACCTGTCGCTGGTCCACTGAGGCCACACTCAGGCCAGCCTGGCCTAAGGGCATTGGGCATTGAGTGGCTCAGCAGGTCCTGTTCCTACAGTTTCCCAAACAACTCCATGTCAGACCTCTACCCAAGGCCACTGCCACCATCTCACCTAGACGGCTGTGCCAGCCTCCTCCCTGCTACCTGCCTCTGCCCCTACAGTCGGTTCTACCACAGCAGCCGGTGGGATCTCATAAAAATTAGATCACATCCTTCCCATGCTCTGAATCCTCCTATGGCTCCCATCTTACCCCTAGTAACAGCCCAAGTCTGCAAGTGGTTCACTTGGTCCCACATGATCTGGCTCCTGTTCTCTCTCCTTCCTTATCTCCCCCACTTCTTTGCCTTGCTCACTATTCCAGCCACTTTGTTTATGAAATACACCATTCTGCTCCTGACCCAGGGCCTTTGCACCTACTGTTCCCTCTGCCTAGGCTGCTCTTCCCACAGATCTTCACAAGGCATTCAGATCTCAATCAAAATGTCCCCAACTCAGAGAAGCCTTCTGTGATTGTCTGAGGCAAAGCAGCTGCCCCTCCCCATTTCTCTCCATCCCATCCCCCATTCTGTTTGCTATTTTACTAACCACCAAGTACATTATCCTGTGGATTTGTTTGTTAACTTGCTTCTTATCCATGACCCCCACTAGAGTGGAAGCTCTGTGAAGGGGCAGGGATCGTATTTATCTGCTCACTGCTATATCCCAGCAGGTGACACAGGTCCTGGCACATAGTAGGTGCTCAATAAATATTTGCTGAAAATGATTATTCAAAAAGGCTCAAAGGTGAGAGGGCTTTCCCTGCCTTCAGGATCCCTGGAGAGTAGAGGACTTCCATAATCGTAGCTGTCCATGTCTGTCCTGGGAGGGAGACTGTGGACTAGAGGGTTACAGTTTGGACTCAGCATGAGGCAACCATGAGTTCATATCTGGGCTCTGCCACTCCCCTCACGGCCACCTTCGCTTCCCTGAACCTCAGCATCCTCATCTACAGCACAGAGATAATCACACCAACCTCATGGGGTTTGGAGGAGGATTTGGTGAGTTGGGCACAGTGCTCACCTAAGTGCTCAATAACATGGAGAGATTATCTGGCACAAGCCACAGATCACCCAGTTTTCCTGCCCCCAAAAAGCATGCCCCTGGAGGCAGCCATCAATTTTGTAACCCAAGTAACCACAAACCACTTTTCCATCTGTAAAATGGGCTTAATTGCCTGTTTGCCTGCCTCAGACCATGGGCATGAAGTCAGTTTGCAGCCCCATAAAGTTGGCATGGCACTAAACGCTCTCAGGTTTGAATTTGGAATTCCTGTCCAAGAAAATACATGGTGAGAACTCCAGCACCCTGCAGCTGGAGAGGACTCTAGGGGGTCATCTTAAGCAGTCCCCTGCCTTCATGCTTTTACTCTGGATCCGCTGTCACCTCCTCCCCTTACACACATCACAGTAGAATGATGCAAGTTCCCTGCAGCCTGTCTCAACGGCTCATCTGCTCCATGCCCCGGCAGGAAGCCTTCTTGCCTCTAACTCCAGTGTGCTCCTCCTTGGTGCTCCCCATTCAAATCAACAGCACCATCACACATTCAGATCAGGCCAGAAACCCAGAGCCATCCGTGACTCCTCCCTTTCTCCCACCACGTCCCTCTGTCTCATCCATCAGTATGTCCTGCTCACTGTGCCTCCAACATTTATTCCGAATCCCCCTTCTTTCCCATCTCCCACAACCACTATCACTCACCTGGATGGCTGTAGGAGCCTCCCCACTAGGCTACCACCCTCTGCCCTGTCAATCCATTCTCCCAAAGCAATCAGATAGATCCCCTGAAGAAATAAATCAGATTTTGACATCCCTCTGCTTAAAACCCTCCATTGGCTCCACCCTGTTGTAAAGCAATCCTCACCTCCTAGCCTCAGCCTATAAGGCCTTTTGCAATCTGGCCACCACTACCTCTCCATTCTCCTCTTTTAATATTCTTCCCTTCACTCACCCTGTTCCAGCCATTCTGGCCTCCTTGAACACACCAAGTTTGCTCCTGCCTCCGGCCCTTTGCACTTGCTGCTTCCCTTTGCCCAGAATGCTCTTCCCCCCAAATGTCTGTGTAAGTGGCTTTCTCTCTCCATTCCGGGCTTGGCTCAAAAATCATTTCCTCATTTCCTTCATATTTGGAAATTCTCAGACTCTCCCCCCATATCACTTTTTCTATTGTTTGCAGGGCACTTAGCACAGTGCTACCTGAAATGTACATGTTTACTTTATCTGTCTACCCAAGAGACTGTCAGCTCTCTGAGGAGAGGGATTTTTGTCTACACTGTATTGTTTCCTGGTATATCCTAGGATACAGTTCAGTGCCTGGCACACAGCAGATGCTCAATAAACATTTGTTGATCGCATGAATACACCCCAACCCAACTCCCACTTCTTGCCTGGATACTCACGTCTACCATGGGGGTCTGGTTCACACCTGAGGCTGGAAACTGGGGACTAATGGGAGTCTCTGTAGATGGGCCCCTGACCCCAGACACTGTCTCCACCATCAGTGGCACACAGAGCAAACTCAGCACCCAGCGAAGATTCAGCCATTTGCCGGCCATCAGCCCCCACAAGACCAGACCCTCACTCTCCACTTCCCCTTCTGCAGTAGTTCAGGTCCAAACAGCTGGCGGCTCCAACGGCCTGCAAGATGGGAGGAAAAGTGTCACTGAAGACCCCAGGACCCAGCAAGAGGGACCTGAACACTTTATCACCTAAGGAACTGCTGTCCCTCCTCCCACCACCAAAGGAAAGCTGATGTAAAAACCCACATTCTCGATGTAGTCTGTTGGAGGAACCCAGGGCGCTGCTTATTTGGCATGCAGAGTAAATATGCCCTTCTTTCTGAGTCCCCAGTGGTATCTCTATGAAAACCTGCCCCTCTCCACCCAGCCACCAGCCTGAGACCAGATATCAGAATCGGGAGGGACTAGGGACTTCACACAGCATTCAGAGACTCCTGCCTGGAACTGCTGTCCCTCCTCCCACCACCAAAGGAAAGCTGATGTAAAAACCCACATTCTCGATATAGTCCTGTTGGAGGAACCCAGGGCGCTGCTTATTTGGCATGCAGAGTAAATATGCCCTTCTTTCTGAGTCCCCAGTGGTATCTCTATGAAAACCTACCCCTCTCCACCCAGCCACCAGCCTGAGACCAGATATCAGAGCCGGGAGGGACTAGGGACTTCACACAGCATTCAGAGACTCCTGCCTCCGGGGGCCAGCCGAGTGAGATAAATATGGAAAACGGGCAGTGGCCAGACTGGGCAAGCCCTCAAAACAAAGAAAACATATTTCTGGAGATGGACTTGGCTCTAGGCCACCAGTTCAAAGCCTAGACAGACCAGCCCGTTACATCCTACAGAGCCTACTAAGCAATGCTGCTGTTTTATGTCTTACACCGAGCCAAGCACTTGACACGAATGATCTCATTTAATCCCCACTATACACCGACAGGGGGTACTACTATTTTTCCAATCTTACACATGAGCAAACTGAGTCACAGTGAGGTGAAGCCAGGCTTGTTACTCTCAGCCATCGCACCATGCCTTCCTCATCCAGTCCTCAGGACAATTCTGGGGATGCTATTGTCCCCACTCCTTTTACAGAGGAGGGATCGGGACTCAGAGGAGTTTTGTAACCTGCCCAAAGCCACACGGCAAGGAGGTGGCAAAGCCAACAGTCCTCCTATGGGGAAATTGAGGCCCAGAAGGAAGTGAATTGCTCAAAGTCACACAGCCCGGTAGCAGCAGAGCAGTGCTGGACTCTAGCATCTGCCCCTTCCATCAACACTAGGGCAAAAGGCTTCAATTTCTTTCAATATTATTAAACTGAAAAAAAAAAAAAAATCCCTGGCAAACTGATTTCCTCCCTTTGCTTTTTCACTTTTTTTTTTTAAGATGACCGGTGAGGGGATCTTAACCCTTGGCTTGGTGTTGTCAGCACCACGCTCAGCCAGTGAGCCAACTGGCCATCCCTATATGGGATCCGAACACAGGGCCTTGGTGTACTCAGCACCGCACTCTCCCTAGTGAGCCATAGGTCCGGCCCTGCTTTTTCACATGTTCTATGAGTATATTTTATTTTGGCAATCAGGAAAAACAAAGACCATAAAACAACGTTTTCTTTAGTTTTTGAGAAGTCTTTGCACAGACGTTTCCCAATGTCCTGGTAGCTGAGGATAGGGCAAGGAGTGGGCGCAGGAGGTCCGAAGGAAAAGAGGCCAGGAGGGGGCGGAAGGGCACCTGTCCCAGCTGTCCTTCCTCACCTGTTGACACAGCTCTTCCCTCTTCCAAGTGTTACTCCTCTTGGCACCTGGCACCCACTTGGGACCAGACACTCCGAGTTTCCAGTCCTGTCTCAGCCACTTACTTCTGTGTGGCCGTGGAGAGCTCGCTTCGCCTCTCCGAGCCTCTGAGTCCCCATCTGTAAAATGAACACAAATGCTGGCCAACAGAGCATTCAATAAGAGCTCAATAAATGCTCGCGCCCCTGGTGCCCCCGACCCATGAGAATCAGCATGTGTCTCATCTCGACCGGCCGCCGATTTTTTTTACTCGTTCACAAGTGAGCATTTATTGAGAGCATCCCGTAGGCTTGTACCTGCGCCAAGCGCTCGTTAGATCGACAGACCTGATAAGAAGGAGCAGGGGCAGGAAACTGGGGCTGCAAAGCCCCCGGGAACGTGACCACGGGAACGTACGTCTCTGTGCTCAGTTTCCCAATCGGGACGGATGTTGAGAAGTTGAACTCGGGGTGCCCCGGTCCTCCGCAGGCGCCGGGGCGGGCGGGGAGGCTCCTCTTACTTCGGGCCGGGCCTGGGACCTGCGAACTCTGAACCTCGATTCCGCCGGCCCTCGCGGCCTTTCCGGTCCCTGCCCGCCGGTCCGCGCCACC
>NW_007726918.1:271129-275356 GCF_000696425.1 Galeopterus variegatus
CCCGGCCCCGGACACGCCCCTCGAAAGCTCGCCCCGCCCCTGCCCTTAAAGGCACAGGCTCACGGGGAGGTCTCGAAGGTCTTCCTCCACCCTCCCTTCAGTCCCCTGCCTGTGGCTGCTGCTTTCGCCATGGAAGCGGAATCTGAGATGAAAAAGACGGATAAGGAAAGCAGGAGGCCGGAAAGGGGTAGTTAGAGCGTGAAACTAGGAGGATCTATTCTCGAGGGTGGGGTGAACAAGAGGGTGTCAGCCTGCTTCTGGTAAAGAATGGTTATAAGGAATATTTACACAGGTATTCTCAATGTCCCGCCTGAAATGCCTCTATTTGAGGTTCCTAGTTGGGCTCAGCATTTCCCTCTAGTAGCATCGCTTTGAATAGAAGAATATGGGAGGGCCGGCCCGTGGCTCACTCAGGAGAGTGCAGTGCTGATAACACCAAGGCCATGGGTTCGGATCCCATATAGGGATGGCCGGTTGGCTCACTGGCTGAGCGTGGTGCTGACAACACCAAGCCAAGGGTTGAGATCCCCTTACCGGTCATCTTTTAAAAGAAAATAGATAGATAGATAGATAGATAGAGAGAGAGAGAGAGAGAGAGAGAGAGAAAGAAAGAGAGAGAGAAAGAAAGAAAGAAAGAAAGAAAGAAAGAAAGAAAGAAAGAAAGAAAGAAAAGAAAAGAAAAGAAAGAATATGGCAAACAGATCAAGACTGGGGAGTTAGTGATCTACTCCTGCTGACAGATATATCTACCCCTCTCCACAGTGTCCCAGCTTCCTGGGAATTTCTGGTCATCCCTGACTTTCCTTCCGCTGGGTGGGCTAGGACACAGTGGCTGGAACTAGGGGCGATGAGGCTGGTGGCAAGTGCCCTCCCCCAGGCCACTCCTGCAGCCTCGCCTTTGTAATTGGCACGAGTCCAATTCCACCACCTCTCCCCTCATCACCTGCAGGCCAGAGACCCAACTGGGAGCCTGGCGTTCAAGGCCCTTCACGGTCCAACCCTAACCCACCTTTTATGACATCATCCTTTACCCCTACTTCTGATCCCTCTCGTTCTGGTCCTGGAAGTGCCCCCCACTCCTGGAACAGCTGGGTCCTTACACATAGCCACACCTCCGCTCCTTCTGAGCCCTCTGCCCCCTGCCACCCTCTCCCTTTCTTTTTTTATTTATTTTATTTTATTTTATTTTATTTTTTTAAAGATGACTGGTAAGGGGATCTCAACCCTTGGCTTGGTGTTGTCAGCACCACACTCAGCCAGTGAGCGAACCAGCCATCCCTATATGGGATCCGAACCCGTGGCCTTGGTGTTATCAGCACCGCACTCTCCTGAGTGAGCCACTGGCCGGCCCTCACCCTCTCCCTTTCCACAGGACAAATTCTTACCCATGTTGCCAGGCTCAACTCAAATTCCACCACTTCTGGGAGTCTTCCACCCTCTTCCCTGACTCTCACACCACTATGGGCCTCCTTATCTTCAGAGCATGCTTCTAATTCCTATTTCTGAGGCTGAGGACGTTGTGGTCCAGATCATGATACATGTGGAATCGCAGAGCATGGGGTTTCTGTATGACCTTTGGCTCTCTGAGCCTCCATTTCCCTCCCTGTAAACTGCTGTTTCAGTACCTAACTCATGGTGTCCTTGAGAGATGACACTGTGTGTAAAGCCCCAAACCCTATTTCTGGCACTGAGTAAACACTCCCTTGATGGAAGCCATTGTTGTCACTATTATTCCATTATTACTTCCATGTGGCGACTTATGTGCCTGTGTCCCCCACTGGCTGGGAGCCACTCACAACAGGGCCCAGGCCCAGCTCGTCCCCATGTCCAAGCATCCAGCACAGGGGCGCCCACAGCTAGTGTCTCTGTGTAGGAATGACTGAGCCTGCTCTGGGGTCAGCTGCTCCCCAGGTTACCTGCTGCTTGGGGGAGTAGTTCCAGAATTGCTGAATTTGGGGCCAAAGTTCTCCTTCCCTAAGTTAGGGGCTCTGACCCTGGTATTCATGGGCCCAGCCAGGGAGAGGCCTCAGGTTATCATCCTAGGTCACCTGTGCAGTCAGGTTACTACCTCCCTGTCTCTCAAGACTGGGGACAGAGAAGGGAGACAGGTGTGGCCTGGAACACAGCCGCTGGTTCACCCCTGCTCTGGTGGATAGTGATCAGGGTTAGGGCCTATTTCCTAGGCTGGGAAAGGCCTTTTTTTTTTTCTTTTCTATAAAGATGACCGGTAAGGGGATCTCAATCCTTGACTTGGTGTTGTCAGCACCACACTCAGCCAGTGAGCAAACCGGCCATCCCTATATAGGGATCCGAACCCGGGGCCTTGGTGTTATCAGCACAACACTCTCCCGAGTGGGCCACGGGCTGGCCCTTGGGAAAGGCCATTTTGACACTGTAGAAGCAGACTGAGATGTCACCCAAATCTAACTTCAAATCCCAGCCAGCTCTGCCATTTACTGGCTACTTGACCTTGGACAAGTCTTTTCACCTTTTTGAGCCTTGATTTTCTCAACTGGAAAATGGGGATTAAAAACAGCACCTATAGCACACTCACTGGGCTGTGGTGAGAAGTCACTGAGATTATATACGTAAAACCCATAGCACAGTGCCTGGTATTTGTAAAAGTTGAATACATGGAAGCTGCTGTGATTATCATTCTTCTTATTATCACTGGGGGTGAAAGGACCTGGCACAGTGTCTCAGTAGGTGAAAATGTTGATTTCCTTTCCTTGAAGAGGAGGAATTTGTGCTTGTATCAGTTATCTTCTGCTACATAACAAACCATTCCAAAACTTAAGGCCTAATACATCAATATTTTATTATCTGTTAGGGTTTCCGTGGGTCATGAATTTAAGAAAGGCTCAGCTTGGTGGTTCTGGCTCAGGTTTCTCATGTGGTTGCAGTCAAATAATGGCTGGGCATTTCTCTCTCTCTCTCTCTCTCTCTCTCCTTCCTTTCTTCCTTCCTTTTCAGCACCATGACTTGGATATGAACCAAGGTCGCTGCCATCACAATGCAGAGTACTAACCACTATACAATCACAGCCAGGATGTTTCTCTTTCTGTGTGTGTCTTAGAGCTTCCACATGTGATCTCTCTGCATGAGCTAATTTCTGGCTTTTTTAGAGCATGGCATCTCAGGATACCAGTGCAAGGATTCCAGGGAACAAAGCAGAAGGCAGACTGCCTTTTATGACTTAGTTGTGTAAGTGACACTGTGTCACATAGTGTCACTTCCACCATAGTCACAGCCCCACCCAGATTAGAGAAGAGGAAACATAGACCTTACTTCTCAGTGGGAAGTATGCCAAAGCCACATCATAAGAAGAGTATATAAGAAGAGAGATCTCGGTGTGACCATATTTGGAAAATACAATCTGCCACCATGCCTTAGTCCACAGAGGTGACCAATGGTGGATATTTAGGGAGCATGGACCAGCAGAGGGGAGCTATACTTGGGGGGTAAAAGGAGAAGGGACCCTCAAATCCCACTGAGAGGACAACTGCCTACAACATCACATGTGGGCTGATCCTGTCCTCAGCATCTTATGAATGAACCCCGAACCAGTAAAAATAAATAATGACTATTTATTAAAGACTTATTGAGGGCCAGCCCATGGCTCACTCGGGAGAGTGTGGTGCTGATAACACCAAGGCCATGGGTTTGGATCCCATATAGGGATGGCCAGTTAATTCACTGGTGAGCGTGGTGCTGACAACACCAAGTCAAGGGTTAAGATCCCCTTACCGGTCATCTTTAAAAAAAAAAAAAAAAAAAATGACTTATTGAGCATATGCACATAACAGCCCTGTGGGGTGAGGGCTAAAGTGATCTCCATTTCACAGAAGAGGAAACTGAGGTTCAGAGAGATGACGCAGCCTGCCCACAAGGTCCCCACTGGGAAGTGGCAGAGATGGGATTTGCATGTAGGTCTGAGTGACCCCAGCTGAGTCCCCTTCACTACCACAGGCTGAGCTACCTGCCTCACTCAAAGGTAAGGCCAGATCTACCCGACATGCAGCAGGCCTGGTTAGGAGGCCCAGAGTGTGGGTGGCACCTCCAGGCACAATGTAAGTACCTGGGGACAGAGCGAGTAGAAGTCATGAGTCTTGAGGAATTTAAGAGGAAAGAGAGAATCAGAACTTTCAATCTTTGTCTAAGAAGCTTAGAGACCTGCAAGGTTCCTGAAGAATGTGTGAATCTCACCTTCAACCAATGCAAGTTTCC
>NW_007726918.1:276201-279334 GCF_000696425.1 Galeopterus variegatus
ACACCAAGCCAAGGGTTGAGATCCCCTTACCAGTCATCTTTAAAAAAAAAAAAAAAAAGTCCCCAGAGACTGGGCAGTCATTACCTCCCACCCATGGCAGCCCAGTTAACAGCAGTTGTGAGGGAGTTTTCTCATTGGCATTGCTGGAGGCGTCTTGATTGGAATAAACCTTCTGGAAAGTGACTTGTCAATTGGTAAATGTTAATCTCAAGAGCCTTGAAAACACATGTGTCCTTTGACCCACTGATGTTGCTCCTGGAGCTTTTTGGAAGTAAAGAAGGGATGATTTGGATAACGCTCTAAGCAAAAGGATGTTTACTACAGCAATCTTCACAATCGTGCAACAGCTGAAACCAAGGGATCAAAACCAAGGAATGGAATGAACAGTTGATGGGACTTCCTATGAAACACTGCTATGCAGCCATTTAACACCCTGTTTCAATGACATTAAAACTACCAAGTACAGGGGTGGCTGGTTAGCTCAGTTGGTTAGAGCACAGCCTTATCACACCAAGGTCAGGGGTTTGGGTCCTTGTACCAGCCAGACGTCAAACAAAACAAAACAAACTACAAGTACAGTAAGTGAAGAAGCAGCATTTAAACCCATTTATGCAGTATAATTCCAAGTATGTTTTACAAACATGTATATATATCTATGTGTGGAAAACAGTCTAGAAGGATATACATGGAGCCAGTTCTCTCTAGGATAAAGGAATTATAAGTAGGGGCTGACCGGTTAGCTCAGTTGGTTAGAGCATGGTGCTGATAAAAGCAAGGTCAGAGTTTCAGAACCCTGTACCAGCCAGCCGCTAAGAAAAAGAAAAAAGGAATTATAAATAAATTTTGTTGTGGCTCTTATTTGTTTTTCCCACTTCGTCCATAGAAAGCAGGCAATGCTTTTATCTTAGAAACAACAGAATGCTTTCTGTTTCATTTATTGCTGGGTAACAAAATACCCGAAGATTAGTGACTTAAAACTGCATGTAGTTTTACCACCACATAAATATGTTACCAGGCCCGAGTCTGGCTGCCTGCCCCCTTTCAAAAACAACCCACTCAAAAGTCAAACGTTGGTGAAAACGGAAGGCAGCTTTTACTCAGGAATACCAGTGACCAGAGAGATGTTGGGCCAACCCATCTCTCCAGTAAATCTGAAGGAGAACAGCCAGGCTAAAGCCATAGTAAAGACTGAGGTTTACTGAGGGGTTTTTAAAGAGGGGGTTGAGGGAATGGAACGTGGGAAATGAAAAGCAGGAGGGAGGGGCACGTGAGCTGTGCGGGTTCTGTGCGAGGAGCCAGGTGCAAGGTGTTACTAAGGCTCCGTGAGGTTTCTGCTCCTGTCTTTGTTGTTGCCGCAGGGTCCTGCTGGAGGGGTGGAATCAACATAGCTTTATTGGTGACAAAAGAAAAAGAAAAGAAAAGAACGTACAGAAAAGTTGTTAAAGTCTGAAAACCAATAAAAGAAAATAAATAATTAAATCCTGCCCTCAGGGCCGGCTCGTGGCTCACTCAGGAGAGTGCGGTGCTGATAACACCAAGGCTGCGGGTTCAGATCCTATATAGGGATGGCCGATTAGCTCACTGGTGAGCGTGGTGCTGACAACACCAAGTCAAAGGTTAATATCCCCTTACTGGTCATCTTTAAAAAAAAAAAAAAAAAATCCTGCCCTCTATGTCTGCAAAGGACTGAATGTTTGCGTCCCCTCAAAAGTAATTCATTGAAACTCTAATCCCAGTGTGATGGTGTTAGGAGGTGGGACCTTTGGGAGATAACTGTCATGAGGTTGGAGCCCTCATGAATGGGATTAGCGCCCTTACACAAAGAGGCCAGAGAGCTAGCTAGCTCTCTCCACCATATGAGGGTACAAGGAGAAGACGGCAGTCTGCAACCCAGAAGAGTGTCCTCACAAAAACCCAACGACGCTGGCCTCCTGATCCCAGATTTCCAGCCTTCAGAACTGTGAGAAACAAATTTCTGTTGTTTCTACGCCACTCTATCTAAGGTACTTTGTTACAGCAGCCCAAGCTGACCAAGACAACCCCTTTCTAAGAATCTACCACCCCTTCACTCTACCCCTGCCATTGCCCAGATAACCAAAGTTAACAGTCAACACACATACAGGAACTCTAATTTTGATGTAATTTAATTTTTGTAAAAAAATATTCATGCTATTCTGTAACTTGCAATTTTTGAAAATTAATAGTGCTTCATGAAGGCTGGCTGGTTAGCTCAGTTGTTTAGAGTATGGTGCTGATAACACCAAGGTCCAGGGTTTGTATCCCCACACCAGCCAGCCGCCAAAAAAAAGAAAAAAACAAAAGTACATGGTTAAACAAACACTTGGACTGGCTGGTTAGCTCAGCTGGTCAGAGCATGGTGTTATAACACCAAGGTCAAAGGGCTCAGATCCCCTTTCCCGCCAGGCACTTGAAAAAAAAAAAAAAAAAAATTCATGGGAGTCCCTTGTGCCACTACATTTCAGTGTAAATCATTCTTTATGATAGTTGTTTACTATTCTCTTGGATGGAAAGAAGGCACCAAAATTCTGCAAACACTCCCCTGTTAGGGGCATTTGCTTTGCTGCTGGGTTTGCCCACTACAAACAATGCTTCTTAAACATCCTTGTAGACATTTCCTTTTGTACAGGTACTTTTAGTTCTGTAGGGCAGAATCACCAAAATGGAAGGCAGGTCAAAGGGCATGCATATTTTAAATGTCAACAGCTCTAGCAGATCCTTTCCTTAAAAAGCTGCAGCAATGGGGCTGGCTGGTTAGCTCAGTTGGTTAAAGCGCAATGTTACAACGCCAAGGTCTAGGTGTTTGGATCCCTACCACCAAAAAACAAAAGCTGCTGCAATCCAAATTCCATCCAACAACATCATGTCAAGGAATATCCATTCTTGCCAGCACTGATTTTTTTTTTTTTTCCCTTTTTTGTCTTTTTTCGTGACCGGCAACGGATCGCAACCCTCAGTGTCGCGCCCATACTGGACCGAGACCGGCAACAGGATCGCAACCCTCGGTGTTGCTCCCGCACCTCGCTCAGCCAGTGAGCGGCCGGTCTGTATGTGGGATCCGAACCCTCGGCGGGAGCGCTGCCGCGCTTCCCAGGCGGCGCACTGTAGCAGTGCG
>NW_007726918.1:279714-280585 GCF_000696425.1 Galeopterus variegatus
CTTCCCATTTCCAAGTCCACTACATGTACTGAATAAGAATTAGGTCTTTGGATCAGCTAGAACCAGGTCCACTACTCATCTGAGTTTGATCTTGGGCAAGTCACCTTGTCCTCTTTCCCATCTTCAAAACTGGACTAAGAGTTTCCTGGAGCTCTTAGGGATGTTGTGATGATTAAATGAGGAAATGCACATAAGGTGCTGGGCCATGTAATCGCTCAGTAGGTAGATGTCAGATATTGTTATCAGGGGTCCAGTCTACAGAAGCAAAGGTTGCTTGGTGGTCAGACACAACCCACCCAGGGGGACTGGTCACACTTGAGGCACTGCAGTGACCACAGGGGGTCATATGATCCAAAGAGAGGGTCAAAAGTTATGCACTGGGGCAATGCTGTCACAGCAGTGAGACCCGCCTAGCACTGACTAGATGGTTCCTGACTTGGGCTTGGGTGCTCTTTGCCTGGGAGCTCTGTCTTCTCAAAACGGCTGGTAGGGACCTTAAAAAAGGAGGGTGGCTGCTGCACAGGGGTCAGGGGGACAAGGTGGACCAGGCCAGGATCCTGAGGTGAATTCTGCCTCTTTGTCTGCAGCCCCAAGCAAGCTGAGGGTCTAAGGAGGTGGTGATAGGGGGCAGGGTGGAGAGGCTTCCATTTCTTCCAGGCTCAGAGAGGTGAAATCACTTTCCTGAGGTCACACAGCCAGCAAATGATATAGCTGGGATTTGAACCTAAGCCTATCTGAATCCCCAGTTCCATGCTCCTGACCATTGCCCCACACTGTCTGGCTAATGAAAATGTCAACTGCCCTTGTTTCTTTTTTTTTTTTTAATTTTAAAGATGACTGGTAAGGGGATCTTAACCCTTGACTTGGTGTT
>NW_007726918.1:282079-284456 GCF_000696425.1 Galeopterus variegatus
AACCTGGGGCCTTGGTGTTCTCAGCACCACACTCTCCCGAGTGAGCCACGGGCCGGCCCCAAATCCCAGTTCTGACACTTCCATTTGTGTGGCCTTTGCAAGTCATTTCACCTTCTTGAGCCTTACTTTCCCCATCTGTAAAACGGGGATAGTATTAGTGGGGACTTCTTGAGTTGGCTGTGAGGATTCTGTGATGGAAAGTATTCAGTTAGTGATTAACAAATGATAGCGATGGCTGGATTGATACCAAGGGAGGCGATTCCTTCCCAAAGAATGGGGAGGGGGCTGGAGTGCCCCCTCAGGCCCAGCTCACCAACAGTATAGGGAGTGGGGGGAGGGCACCCTCCAAGCTTTAGAAAGTTACTTTGCAGCAAATCAAGGACCATCTGTCGTCTCACACCACTACCCCCTCCCTCACGGGCCTCCTTTCTGTTCTTCCAACAATGTCCAGCTCTTTCCATCTCAGGGACTTTGTACGTACTGTTCCCACTTCCAGGAACACTCTTCCCCAAGATTTCCTCAAGGCTCTTTCTCTTCATTCAGATTTCCCAGCTTTGTTGTCTTCACAGCACTCATTTCTACCTGCAATTATCTTTATTATTTCTAAATTGCGTCACTTGTTGGCTATCTCTCTCCCTCCACTGAATTTGAGCTGCACGAGGGCAAAGGTTTTTGTCTCGTTCACTGCCATGTCCTCTGAGCCTAGAACAGAGCCTGGCCCATGATGGATGCTCAGTTCGTGCCAGTTCTAGTGATTGTTGTTATCATCATCGTGATCAAGTTTGACAGGTTTCAAGAAGGGTCCCTAGCCCTCCCAAGGCTGTCTGCCACCTGTCTCTCACACCTCAGCGGACACAGTGTTTACCTGTTGTTGCAGGGAACAGTCAGCACAGGTGCCCCTTCCAGAAAGAGCTCTTGTCACAGCCTGATTGCAAGTAGACTTGGCACAGGTGTTTTCAGAGTGGGTCGCAGAGCTGGGAATTGTGGCATAATAAGAAACGTATTTGAAGAAAAAAAAAAAAGAAAGAAAGAAATATATTTGGTCTTTGTCTCTAGTTCCTGACACAGAGCTCCTAAAATCCTACATGTATTTATTTATTTTTATTGTGGTAAAACATATATAACATAAGAATTTCCATTTTAAGCATTTTTAAACATACATTTGCATGGAATTAATTACATTCACAATGGTGTGTAACCATTTACCTCTATTTCCAAAATTTTTTGTCATCTTAAACATAAACTCTGTCCAGTAAGCAATAGCTCCTCATTATTCCTCCACCCACCCCATTTCTGGTAACCTTAATCTACTTCTGTCTCTGAAATTTTTTTCTTTTTAATTTGTTTATTCTTAATTGACCCATGATAATTATATGTATTTATGGAATACAATCTGATATTTGGATACATTTATACTGTGTGCAAGGATCATATCAGGGTGTTTCACATATCCACGTCCTCAAACATTTGTCACCTCTGTACTGGGAATATTCGACATCCTCTCAACTAGCTACTTGAAGTTATTTAGTAATTTGTTGCTGTCTGTAGTCGCTCTAAACTGCTGTAAAACACTAGATCTCATTCTTCTTCTCTCTATAATTTTGTATTCCTTGCCCACCCTTTAACCATACCCCCCTTCTAGTCTCTAGTAACCACTTCTCTACTCTCTGCCTCTTTTATTCTTTCTTTCTTGTTTATTTTGGTGGCTGGCCACTACGGGGATCTGAACTTGTGACCTTGGTGTTACCAGCACCACGCTCTCTCATGGCCAGGCCCATCTTAACCATTTTTAAGTGCACAGTCCAGTGTCATTAAGTACATTCATATTCTTGTGCAACTATCACCACCATCCATCTACAGATCTCTTTTCATCTTGTAAAACTGAAACTTTGTCCCCATTAAACACAAACTCTCCAATTCCCCTCCCCCCAGCCACCAGCAACCACCATTCTAACATTCGCCTCTATGATTTTGCCTACCGTAAGAACCTCATGTAAGTGGAATTGTCTTTTCATGACTGGCTTATTTCACTTAGCATAACGTCCTTAAGGTTCATCCATGTTGTAGCATGTGTCAGAATGTCCTTCCTATTTAAGGATGGACAGTATTCCACTGTATAGATATTTCACTTTTTGCTTGTCCATCCATCCATTGCTGGACACTTGGCTGCTTCTTCCTCTTGGCTATTGTGAATAGTGCTGCTATGACCATGGGTGTGCAAATATCTCTTCTACACCCTCCTTTTGGGGCTGGCTGGTTAACTCACTTCGATAGAATGCACTGTTTCCTTGTTTCGTTTTTGGTGGCTGGCCGGTGTGGGGATCTGAACCCTTGACCTTGGTGTTACAAGGCTGTGCTCTAACCAACTGAGCTAACC